>NW_010558102.1:0-15811 GCF_000687285.1 Phaethon lepturus | reverse complement strand
TGAGGCAGAAACAGTTCTGATACATTAGGCAGGGAGAAATAGCATTTTTGAAATATTAATAAAAACTTCGCAAAACTTTCCTCAGCTTAAAATATGGATTCTTTCGGCAATTAGTCCCCATACCCTGCCAGGTCTGTCATGATCTATTTTAGTGTTTATAGAAGAAAGGTTCCACACCAGACTGAGGCATGGGCAACCTTAGGTACTTCACGTAAGACCTCTCCATTTGTGTGGTGGATAATTGGGATGATAAAAGCAAGATCACCATCCTGAAAATTGACAAAGAGCTGTTACGGCTTCTGCAGGCCCAGGAATTAAAGTTTTGGTTAAATCAATTAAACCAATTAAATTGGTTTCAGGCATTTCTGCTCTGCTGCAAGCAGCAGCCTCTGACTGCGTGCTGAGCGTGTCAGTGAGAAGGGTCTTGCTGCACAGGGAAATCATTAAGGTAGGGTACGAATTAAAAGCATCACAGCTATTCTACGGTGACTGTTGTCTAGATACATATTCTGCACAGGTGTCGGAAGGGGATGTGGGGAGGAGAGACGGTCCAGGGCTGCTTCTGGATGTCAGTAAGAAAGGCCTGACAACAAATGGTGTATTAAAACAGTTGCTTCAGGAAGATAGAATAAAAAGAGGAATATAGATAGTGAGTAAATCTTACATCCTTTCAGGTGCTGGGAACCCTGATTTCATACAACATCACATGGGCTTTCCCATGGCATGCTGCACAGATCCCAACTGTGGAGGGTTCCTAGCATTTCAAGAGACGTAAGATTTACTCTTTTATTTATAGTCCTCTTTTTTTTTCTATTTTCTTAAAGCAGCTATTTTAATGTTCCTTTTATTGTCAGGCCTTTCTTACTGACATGCTGAAAGAGCCCTGCACTCTTTTTCTCTCTTTCTCTCTCTCCCTCTCCACCCCACCCAGTGCAGAACAATACATTTATTTTGGAAAATGACACTGTCCCTGTGGTGAACTCTCTGATATTCCAGAACAGCTACCCTGCAGCTTTCCCTTTATAGACATTGAGTAACAGTTCTCAGACTCCAAAAAAATATAACACTGAATTGCCCATACTTTAAAGAGACAGAGAAAAATTACCAATAGTATATGCAATAGTTATGAACATATTTTAAACACACATTAGGTACTGAACTGAGCAGTATTTTTCATAAAGACTTTCAATGCTCTGCTGTTCTTATGTATATGTCAGGACAGGACTGCAACACGATGTTGTCCTCTTTGATATGTCAACATGTACCCTTAAATTCACCACTCTTTAATCTTTAATTTACGCTTTTGTAGTTTTTTTTAGGGATTTCACATTGTGAACAGGCATATCATGTGGAGTTTTGAGAGGCTGAAAAGGACACCTTGCCTTCCTTCTGAATATTTTGTGATGTTGGGCACTTGGAATTCTGAGGATCATCCTCACCAGCAACCTTCCAGAGTGACGGGACAGGTCCAAAAGCTGACTGGGCACCCTGCTACCTGCTGGCTGAAGGAACCTGCAGCTTACACTGGGGTAACGGGACTCAAGCCTGGTGGCACAGGAAGACTGTAGCACAAAAGATTATAACAAAATGGTAACAAAATCAGAATGAACTCTATGGTGTGATGTAGACAGGAGAATCTGCGCACTAATTGCCTCTAGAACAATCTGACAAGACAAGAATATGTGCTCTCTTTTTTGCGCTCACAATGTAACAGGTCTAATATGATACACAATTCCTTTACTGGACTTCTCAGGGAAGACTCTTGTATGAGAGGGATGATATCAACCATCTGGGATAGGTGATGCAGGGTTTATTGAAAACAGGCTGCCTTTGTTTCCCTCCAGGTGCCAGGAGATGTCTGAAATCTGATCAGTTCAACAAACTGCTCAAATACACTTTCTGCTCATGAGGGTCTGCCAGGAGTGTTAGTCTTCCATGTACTAAGTCAGCTCGATTTGCTGCATGTTTGGATCCCAGTCAACAATGTGCTCAGCAAAGTGGCCTGCTGTTGAAGGGATGTCATTTAATCATTCCTGTGAACACGCAGGGTGAAATTACCTATGGGTTTTATGACAGATGTAAGGATATTACTAAGTGTTGGGCTTGGGCTTGCCAGGTGCTCATGTGGTGGCAGTGGTATGGGCTGATCACATCCCTGAGAGTCTAACTCTTGAGCTAAGATGAAGATAATACTGCGGAGCAAATAAAACATATTTCTTGGAGATGTGGGAATGTGCCAGGAACACTATCAGCTGGCTCAGTGGCCTACTCGCATGCTGGCTAACCATGGGGGAGAGTTGTTCTCCAAGATCATGTATCTCCAAATCAGCGTATGGACTGCTACAGAGAAGCCATGATTTGGCAGTGCATGCAGAGCAATTAATAGAACTTTGGCAGGTTATTAACATTTATAATACCACTTTATTTCTCTCCTACCACTAAACCACTTGCAGCTTATTGGTAAAACCTCCTAAGAACCTCATCTTGTTTTAGACTGTGTCAGCTGGCTTTTGAAATAAGGGGAAAGTATAATAGCTACACAGCATTAACTCATAGGTTTCTGGTTTTCTGTGGGAAATACTGGAGTGAGGAGTTTTCGGTGGGCTTTGCAGATAATTCATGCTGGCTGAGCACACAGTGAATGCACATAGATTCCAGAGCTTTGTGAGTATTGTCTATTTAAACCAGGAAAACAGCAGCCTTTGCAGCATCGCTCTTAACATTACATTTATAACTCCCACTCTTGCCCTGTGCTCTGACCAGCTCAGTTATCAAATGGTGTCTGTGGGGGACTGGACACCTTATTTCTATCATAGATGTTTTTCACTAAAGCTCCTTTACAGCGTCAGAAGTTCCTAGGGAATATCTCTAGTAGTTGCTGTGGCTTCTTCCTGGAAGTATTTCCATCTTTCTGGTGATGGTACCTTAACACATGTGCCAAGAAAATGATAATTTATATAAAAGTTCTGGGACTTTTCTGAAGGGTTTATTTCCCTTCCTCTTACTCCGTTGTATTGGTTTTGAGTGACAAGGTTTTGGTAGTGGGAGGGCTGTAGAGGAGTTTTCTGTGAGAAGCTGCTAGAAGCTTCCCTCATGTGTCATAGAGCCAATGCCAGCCGACTCCAAGATGGACGTGCTGCTGGTGGAGACCGAGCCCATCAGCAACGGTGTAACCTCTGGGGTAACAGAGATAAGAGTTAACAGAGTTAAGAACCGAGCCCATCAGCAACGGTGTAACCTCTGGGATAACAGAGATAAGAATTAACAGAGTTAAGAAGGGGGGAAAAAAAGTGCACAACAACCTGCAACTGGAGAGAAGAGTGAGAATATGTGAGAGAAACAACTCTGCAGACACCAAGGTCAGTGAAGAAGGAGGGGGAGGAGGTGCTCCAGGTCCTGGAGCAGGGATTCCCCTGCAGACCATGGTAAAGACCATGGTAACACAGATTGTCCCCCTGTAGCCCATGGAGCTCCAAGGTGGGACAGGTATCCACCCACAGCCCATGGAGGACTGCCGTGGAAGGGACACAGGCTGGAGCAGTTCATGAAGAACGGTAGCCTGGGGGAAGGACTCACATTGGAGTTCATGGAGGAATGTCTCCCATGGGAGGGACCCCACGCTGGAGCAGAGGGAGAGTATAAGGAGTTCTCCCTCTGAGGAGGAAGGAGCGTCAGAGACAACATGTGATGAACTGATCACAACCCCCATTCCCTGTCCCCCTGGGACACAGGCTGGAGCAGTTCATGAAGAACGGTAGCCTGGGGGAAGGACTCACATTGGAGTTCATGGAGGAATGTCTCCCATGGGAGGGACCCCACGCTGGAGCAGAGGGAGAGTATAAGGAGTTCTCCCTCTGAGGAGGAAGGAGCGTCAGAGACAACATGTGATGAACTGATCACAACCCCCATTCCCTGTCCCCCTGTGCCGCTGGGTGGGGAGGAGGGAGAGAAATTGTGAGTAAAGTTAAGCCTGGGAAGAAGCGAGGGGTGGGGGAAAGGTGTTTCAAGACTTAGTTTTTATTTCTTATTATCCTGCTCTGATTTGATTGTTCATAAATTAATTTTGCCTCAAGTTGAGTTTGTTTTGTCCGTGACGGTAATTGCTGAATGATTCCTCCCTGTCTATATCGACCCAGGAGCTTTTCGTTATATTTTCTCTCCCCTGTCCAGCTGAGGAGGGGAGTGATAGAGCAGCTTTGGTGGGCACCTGGTGTCCAGCCAGGGTCAACCCACCACATCAATATGGCCCAGTATAGTGGAATAAAGAATTGTGCTTTTGCCTCAAGAAGAAAGAAATCATCAGCTCAGCCTAGGGTAGGCTGATGTACTAAATACACCGACACACTTCTTATCAACCTTACAGAGGTGTCAGGAGATGCTGTGGCTCTGTTGTTTTCAGCTGTGTCCTCTCTGTCTTTCTTAAAATAGGAGTGCTGCCTTGCCAGCCTATGTCAACCAGTTTGAACTGTGTGGTGCTGTGCATGTATCCTTACTACAGCAGTACCTCCCCAGTGAACAAACCAAATCCTCTTTTGGCTATAGGACATCAGTAAAAGACTGGCATGATTCCTTCCTGAGCTCTGAACAGTATGGGCAGTTTCCTTTGCTGCCATATATACTGTGGTGAGGGACTGGCATACATGGGAAGGATTGCTTCTCCAGAGAATCTATGCCAGGTAGAGTGGGAATTTCTGCCTATTTGTAAGAAAAATGTCATCTGGCATTCTGTAAGACTTTGTGTTTTAACTGTTTATGTAGCTGAGCAGAGGGTTGTAGAGAGATTGTCACTCTAAAAACTGCAACACGACATTATTCCCTAAAGCAATCATTGCTGTTCTTGATTTTTTAAAACTCATGCAACAAATTGAAACAAGAAGAAAAACCCAAATGCAGAATAAAACTGAAGCTATAAATCTGCTGAAGTTATTCTGAAGCTAATTATGACTGTATGCAAAGCAAATGAAGTGAGAACTGAATTAATGAAGACTAGCTACCTCCCACAAGCTAATGAGGCGTGCTTTATACCAATAGCTCTTCAAATTGAAAAATTAACCATGCTGCAGCAAGAAAAAAAGAAAAAAGAATGGAAGAAAAAAGAAAAGAAGAAAGAAAAGATTATGAAAAAAGGGTTGAAGAAGTTTGTTAAGAATAGTGTAGAAGACAAGAGAACCGGTAAGATACATGCTCCCTAGCTGTTTAATATTCTTCCTTGACATGCTTTTCTAAGAATCTAGTTACATTTCACTTTCTCTTCTCTACTTTGTCTCTGCTTTGATAGGCACTTTTAGTGACACTGGGCTAAAGGAGACAAGAAAACCCTGTTGATTTGGGGCAGGTTTTTTTAGACTTCCTTGGACATCTTCCATAGTATTTAATTTAAGGATATATGCCCAATACTGTGCAGTAAAAGAGACAGTTGAGTTAGCTGAGTCTGATTCTCTACCTCGCAGTACTACAAGCAAGGGTTTTTTTCAGCTAGTGTTATGTGGTCCACTCCACCTGCTGCCCATTAAACCTTTATTTCTTCCTTTTTGTAATCTTCTATCTCATTTTATCTGTCCATTGTAGATTTTTATTTTCACAAATCAAAACCCCCATCTTCAACTTATTTCTTTTCCCTGTTATTGTGCATCTGCAGACGTATTTTTGTCTGGTGAAATGGGTCATCTTGGCCTCTCACTAGGATAAATTATAATAACAAAGTGTTTGGATCAATATCTCATCTGTTCAGAAGAAATGTGTAAATCTATGCCTTAAAGTGGCTACTTGCCATCTGTTTCATCAAACAACATCTTTATCTACTAGCTTTTATTTACATGGAAAAATTTTATTTCAAATGCAACGAAAGTGTTACATAATCTTATTTGGTAATGCCACAATCTAAATTTGGAACATTTCCCTGAAATATATATTATTTTTAAAAGGATCCTGAATCACCTGCAGCCAACAGTGTTATGTTGCAGCTTTTGTTAAACCAAACTGAAAATTAAATGAAAATGAAAAAATAGAAAGGTAAACAAAATCGAAAAGAGATATATAGTAACAGCAAGGAGTGAACAAAGTGGTCTTGACTACAAGCTACCACAATTCCCTTAATATATATATCTTTGGCAGATTCTGATAATTAGATTAGTAAAACCATCAGCAACAGAAATTCATTTATCAATGAAACAAATTTTAACAAGTATAGGATGCTGAAGAATCACTTTTTCTGATATTATCCCTAAATAACTGCTTAAAATGAAGAAAAAAAAGTATTTCTGGAATGAATTTCATATGGGAAACAGGGCTGGAAGGGAAGTCACTACTCTTTCTCATGGGCCACAGCTGAACCAACTCTATTTAAATGATTCCTGACAGACTTATGTTTTACCTGTTTCTGAGAATACAAAGCTAAACCACCCACCACTCTCGCCAATGTCTGTTGTTGAAATGTCCCTACTGAAATGGCAAATGATTCCAGTGCATAATTATTCTTACTTTTAGAAAGTTTACCTAAGGTTTAACCTGTTAATATTGTTTTAGGTAAAATAAAGATTGATATTCTGGTGCCAGAAGAACTGATCTTCTTTCTTACAAAAATACTAGTAAAACCTGAATAATTTATGAAACATACCAGTTACTTTTTTTTTCTTCACTTGTTACTGTGCTTGTTTGCTCATTTGTGGCTACTACCAGCTTATTTTGTGCTATCACCATAGGTATGAAGCCCTGGAAATTCTGGGGGAAAAACTGGCTAGCATCCCCTTGTGCAGTTCCAAGCAATCTGTTTCCTTTGACAAAGCATCTGAAATGTGATAGCTAATGTGAAATCAGCCAGTTCTTCAGAAGCTTCTTGCTTACAGATAATAACTGTTCTTGGCTGGACTTCATTTCTTTTGTGGCTGGTGTAAATACCTACTTGGCAGGGAGCAACCTGGTAAGATGGACTTTTGCTCAAGCCAATTCTCTTAAAACACATGTGAACCAAAAAGGAGGATTTTATTTGATTTATTGGTTCTTCCAAATTGCCTCATCTTCCAGCAAAAGACCAACAAAAGGGAATTGCAAAGTCTTCATCGCTACGTTGTGGAATTATTTTAAGTACACATGTAATAAGTCACTTCTCTAATCCTAGCATATTTTAGTTTTAGACTAAAACCAATTGTTTGAAAAACAATTTCTGGCATTAAAAAATTAAGGTCTGCTTAAGACTTCTGTGTGAAACTAAAACTGATTGGTTAAAAGGTGTGAAAACAGCAGTATCATTTCCAGATGTTTGTGAGAGCTGTATTCTTGTAATTGAATCATGTCTTTGCATGGTTCTTTATCACATTACTTCTGAATTCGTGCACAGTGACATTAATTTCTATATAGCACATAACTTACATTTGTTTGTTTATTCCTTTTCATCCCCTCTGCCACAGTTCTTACCAGGCTTTTGTGACATACTAAAAATAAAGTTAACTCATCATTCTGATGAGCTTTTTGAACAGCAAATTTACTGATGTTGGCTCTGACATAAGTATATCAACAGAGAAGAACAAGAATGTGTTTTTGTTCTTTAATGCTTAAGTTGGTTCAACCTGTCAGGTTGAATGATTTCTACATTGCTAACCTTAGCTCAGGGGAAAGCCTTGACCCCATGTATAGAGCTGAGAAAATCAGTTTCATATGAAGACAATTTTACTGCAAGAAAAAGACGTGAGTATACACAAGTTACTTTAATCAAAGGGAAAGCATTATTTCTCCTTCATAGTAAGGATAGTTCTAATTGCCCATTTTTTAATGGAACTGAAAACTTAAAGTGCAATCACATATACTAATTTCTAAAATGAATCTGAAATATTAATACAGCTTTTTCAGATGTGTGCCTTCTCATACAAGGAAGCAAAACATTTCATGTTTAATAGTCCAGGGAACAACTTTTAAATAATACCCAGAGAATGAAGACAGTTGTTTACCCTTTATTGTCACTAGTTGCAAAGATAACATAGATGTAGGTAGCTCAATGTACAGATGGAAGACGGTGACAAATGGTGTCCCTCAGGGTTCCATGTTGGGACCAGTACTGTTTAATATCTTCATTAATGACGTAGACAATGGGATCGAGTACACGCTCAGTAAGTTTGCAGATGACACCAAGCTGAATGGTGCAGTTGAA
Organism: Phaethon lepturus; assembly: GCF_000687285.1. Taxonomy (NCBI): domain Eukaryota; kingdom Metazoa; phylum Chordata; class Aves; order Phaethontiformes; family Phaethontidae; genus Phaethon; species Phaethon lepturus. Next base: position 7,668 of record NW_010558102.1, on the reverse strand, counting down.
ACTCCTGAGGGACGGGATGCCATCCAGAGGGACCTGGACAAGCTTGAGGCATGGCCCGTATGAAGGTCATGAGGTTCAACAAGGCCAAGTGCAGGGCCCTGCACATGGGTTGGGGCAGGGTTTGGTATCAGCACAGGATGAAGGGATCAAGAGCAGCCCTGCCCAGAAGGACTTGAGGGTACTGGTGGATGAAAAGCTGGACATGAGCTGTCAATGTGCACTTGCAGCCCAGAAGGGCAACACTATCCTTGGCTGCATCCAAAGCAGCATGGCCAGCAGGTTGAGAGAGGGGATTCTGCCCCTCTACTCTGCTCTCATGAGACCCCACCTGGAGTCCTGCGTCCAGCTCTGGAGCCCTCAGCACAGGGAAGACATGGACCTGTTGGAACAGGTCCAGAGGAGGCCACAAAGATGACCAGAGGGATGGAGCACCTCTCCTCTGAGGCCAGGCTGAGAGAGTTGGGGTTGTTCAGCCTGGAGAAGAGAAGGCTCCGGAGAGACCTTATTGCAGCCTGCCAGTACTTAAAGAGGGCTTTTAAGAAGAAAGATGGGGATAGACTTTTTAGCAGGGCCTGTAACGATAGGACTGGGGGGAATGGTTTTAAACTAAAAGAGGGTAGATTTAGACTAGATATAAGGAAGAATTTTTTGACAATGAGGGTGATGAAACTCTGGCACAAGTTTCCTAGAGAGCTGGTAGATGCCTCATCCTTACAAACATTCCAGGTCAGGTTGGACAGGGCTCTGAGCAACCTGATCTAGTGGAAGATGTCCCTGTTCCTTGCAGGGAGGTTGGACTAGATGACCTTAAAGGGTCCCTTTCAGCCCAAACTATTCTATGATTCCATGATTCTATTATCTGTTTATACATACATGCACATTATATACCTAGACAAACAGGATTATAGCTCGTTGCACTTTCTTCCTAAATTTTTTCTCTTCATGAGAATTAATGTGAAAATATTTCAATCACTTACATATCAAGTCTAATCTAATATATTCAATAAGTTGTTGGCTCCATTTTCTTTCCATTTGCTTTAAATGCACTTTACCTCAAAAGCAGGGGACACTAGGATTTAGCTAGTGTAACTTTTTGTGAAAACTCTGTGTGTTGACATGATTTACACTTCTAAAAAAATATCTTATTTCTGAATCATTATCTGATTCAGACAGCTGTCACTCCTGTATTAAGAAGGAAAAAAAGCTTTTTAAGGTGTTCATGAATCAGTCAGGACTAGATTTATCCAACTTAATTTTTGCCATCTAAATGATAGAAGGATCAACGTTGGGATTAACTTCTGGCTCTGAAGAGGAGTAAGGTGGGTGCTTCCCCATTCATTCATATTAAGACTGGTAGAATGAATCATGCTTTGAAATAACATCTCTCTGAGTATAGAGAGAGTCTTAAGTGGTAGTTTAGACATGATACCTAATGTTTAGAAGACTAATAGCAGGTGAGATCAATTCAACCCTCAGGAAGCATGGCTGGGATCAGCTGCACTTAGTGTCTGTTTTCTAAATGATCATCATTATTTATGATGAACCACAACACAAGTAGCTACAAATGATTCCCAAACCTTGTAAAACAACAGTTCACTGCACTTGCTTTAGCTTATTTTTGGACAGTCCTCTGCTTCAAAGAAATATTGGCTTAGCTATGATTCAGTGTATCTCTAGTAAATAGGGCTGTATGGATTTAGAGAGAAAATAGACTTTTTTGGGCAGATTTTTTTTGTTTATATCCCTGGCAACCTTGTTTTCTCCCCAAACAGCTATAAAGACAATGCTTACCACATCACTTAATGAGGAATAGCTGGAAAAACATCTCCAAAAAGACAACAATGGTCATTGTTCAGATGGTAAATTCTTAAAAATGAAAGTTTTAGAAATAAGAAATTAATCCCCACCTCGGAAACTTCAGTTCATTTAATGTTGGTGGAACGAGTGTGTCCACAAAAATGAAGAAAAAGAACACAAACCAAACATGCTGAAGACTGCTTATACCTTCTGCTGTCAGTCCAGTTGTAGATAAATCCTCCAATAATTTTTTTGTAAAAAGGGTTGTCACACAGATGCCTCTCTAAGCTTTACCTTGCTTGCTGGTAAACTTGGATGGAAAGAATAATTTCGTGTGTCTGTTGAGGTCTTGTCTTCTCTGAGCTATCTTTTTATACCTTGACGATCTCTTCAAAGATATTCCTGGAGAGGATTCCCTCACCAAATACATATTTGAACGAGGATTTTGTACAAGTGTTTATGCCTTTCAATATGCTGCACCTAAAAGTCTTTTTTAAAATTTTTTTTCCCCTCTTCTCCTTTCTTTTTTCTTTTAATATAATTTCAAGCTTTTGCAATGTGCCTTCTTATTTAAAATAACCTCTATTACTGTGTTGCTTAGCCATGCTGGCTTCCTTCTTTGTGATGATTCTAAAAATATTTTGGCAAATGGTGCACAATTGTTTTGAATTTCTAATGTGTTGTCTGCCAACATTTTGCGTTTTTGGCTTCCTCTTTTCATTTCGCTCTAAAAGTTTTTCTCACTTTTAATGTAATTCTTGGTTTTGAAATTAAGCACTGCTACAGTGGCTGTATTGCTTTTCTTACTCCTGAAAATATAATTGATATTTATTCATCAGGGTCTTTGAAAATAAATTATAAACCAGGTCTACAAAGCTGTCATTCATTTTGTCTGAAAAACTGTCTTGTTTTCACATAAGAAAAGTGATTTCTATCCAGTCTATATAACAGTAGATAGTATCTCGTTATTACGTTTTTCTCCTTAGCCTCTAATCACCTTCAGCCTCTCCTGGTCACTGTCACTGTCCTAGCTGAGAAATCTTGATACTATACTCTTCCTCTTTGGTCCTTGAATTTCCATGCCTATAAAGACTTTATGTTACTTGTTATTCACCCCTTTACCTGATTTGACCATGATTTACAGATGAAACTATCCCAAACCAGGATAAAATATTTTGAAAATAAAACAGGACGTGTAAAATAAGTTAGTCAACCATCTCAAAGTCCCATCATTTTTAGATGAAAAGTACTTCTGGTAAAAGCTAGGAGCCTCCCAGAGGGGTCATCTTAGAGTCTAATTGGTTATAGAAATTGTAGCTATATATATATCAGTACCGTATGCAAATGTGTGTTAGTGTAAGATGTAATTCTGTGTACTGTTATTTCCTGTAATCATATATCTAGGTTAGGTGTTCCTTCAAAGCTCTTTCAGTAGAAAATAACCTGAATAGTGTTAAAGATGTCTCTGCTATTATGAGATTCCAGGCAAAGCAGATGACAAAAATATAAGTGGGTAGACTGCAGCCACAGCCTAGAAATCAAATCAATAATGTAGGAGGCATAATAAAGATATGGGACTGATAAGCAATACCTTTCCTGTGCCTCAATTCTCTTTAGTCCAGAATGAAAATAGGAACAAGACTTCATCCTGTTGCTCTAGTAATTGGAAAAAGCAGTTTCCCCAGTTTGTCCAAAAATCCCCAGAAACAAAGAAGTTAAATACAGCAAATTAGAGAAAAAAAGGAGAAACTTGACCTAACTTACAAGAAGGGCAGGCCAGGAAAGTATCCACCTCTGGGATAGTTTGAGAGTCTTACAAGCAAGAGTATGCTTAAAATCTGGGGGAGATAAGAGGAAAACCGAAAGGCTGAGAATGCCTTGAGCTCTCTCCAACAGATAACAGTAATATTGCCTGCAGTTCCCAGCAAGTGAAATTGAATTGCTTTCTTGCTTTTAAATTTAGCAGTATTAGTGTATTACTCTCAATAAATTGAAGTTTGGATGATAAATCCCAGTGTAAAAGCTACTTTCAATTCCCCATTTATTGGAAAGGATAGAGCCTTTGTGTAAGACATCTCCATTAGAGTTCTCTGATTTGTCCTACAGCTCTTAACGGAGGATGTTTAACTCACCTTTTAGTTCTGCTTCTATCTTACTCTAACAAAAGAGAGAGTTACAAAGAGAAATAGAGGAAAAGAAGCAATCTGGAAAATATGTGGTTTTTTTGATATTTGCAAGACTTGAAAGGACTAATCTTTCTGTCAGCAATCCACACTCTGGATTGACAGTCAGCTGAAACAGTTACTCTGGATACAGATTGAAGTTACACATCTGGTATCATCTCATTAATCTTGTCTCCAATCCTTTTTTTCAGGTGAGTTCAAGTAGGCAGCAATCTCATTTGTTGTGTTGATTCCCCCTAGGGTCCTCAGTAGTTCAGTGGTGATGGTACCATGCTTGCTTGGATTCTGGCAGTACGCAAGGCTTGCTACCAAAGTGTACCTTCTTCAGTTCTTTCTCTTGTAGTGCTGTGTGCTGTGTCAATTGCTGTTTTCATTAATGGTTCCAGGTAACCAGAACATGTTATGAACTTATACCTGCTTACCTGTGTTTGACCTCACAGTCAAGATATATCTGCTAAACCCAAATTCCTACAGAATCTGTGCATTGGAGCAGTCTGCCAGTTCTTATGGAAATCAAAGGCCTCTGTGAACTTCATGGAGCAAGACATTAGCCTATTCTATAGGTGGGCTGAAATGCACGTTGGAGTGGATCTGCTGTGCTGAGTTTACTCAAGGATATTGCAAAAAATACAGTAATTCATAAGGAAGTTTTAGTCTTTCCTGCCCCAACTCTTGGCTGTAGAAAATACAGATATATTCCAGTAGCCAAGCAATATTGTCATTATTCTTTTACAAATCAGCTATACACTATACATTTATAATGAAACCCAGCTTCCACTAAAACAGACAGTTATCATGAATAAGTTTAACTTTTCCCATTCCAGTCCAGAAACAACAGCTTTAATTATAAGGGTGAGCAATGATCCCCTGAAGCAAAAAGGAGTTACTGCATGACATTTGATGATATACCATACAATGACTCAGAGGAGACTGTATGTCATTGTAATTCAGTGCTGCACATTTTCTGATGCCTATGCATTGTAAAGTGATAGAAATTAATTCTTCACTTTATCAGCAGAAGTAAAAATACTTTCATTAAGTTAGAAGAGAGAAAACATCGATAGTTTAAGATCGATCTTCTTAATACTGGTTTAATTTTAATGAAATTTAAAGATGAGCACATTTTGATTAAAATTATAAACTCTTCTAGCAACACTCTTCCAGCCTGCTTTGTTAGTCAAAATTGGCCATGTTCAATTAGTATCAAAAATATATTATACTTTTTTATATATATATTCTCTACATATTTATCAGTACCTGTAAAGTAATATTCTGCAATGAGCTCAGAGAGATAAAATATAAATAATTAAATACCTGTCTTTCTGAAACAACATTAACTATTATGAAATTTAGAGGTAGAGCAACTTACTGAAACAATAAAATTTGTTTTAAATTCACAGTAGAAGATGCTTTCTTTTATTCTGCTTTGTCAATCAAAATTCACCTTACTCAATAAGCTTTGGAAACAAATGCATTGCTATTTGGTTTCTGCTTGTATCAGTTGAAAAATCTCATGTTGGTACTTACGTACAAAAGGACCTAAATTAAACAAAGTTTTTTGTCTCTAAATCATAGTTTTTAGATTGTCAGAGCTCTCCTGTAGAGTTCTGGCTTTTTCAAAGCAAGATTAAGCAACGTCATATTTCTTACAGAGACATCTTGATGGGGCAAGTGGCTGTGGCAAGCAACTAAAAGCACCAGAACTTCATGAGTCTTAGAAGAAGTGATGTTACAAAGTCACATCTTTAAGTGTTTAGTCACATTTCAGTCACTGAAATGAAGCACAGGAAAAAACAGACTGAGAACTGTGCCTCTACTTTGCTGTTACTCAGGTGTTACACAACAGGAATTGCAGCCACTGGGGTGGTTATAGCAGTTCAAATGAAATACAGGCTACATCTACACAAGTTCAGTTTACTTTAGATATCTAACAAACTGTAAAATGTGCGTTAAACAGGAAAAACTGTTTTCTGAACTCCAAGGACCTATATATCCACTGTAGCCCACATGGAGAAGTCAGGAAGGTATCTACAATACTTGTTTAAATAGGGTTCAGATGGAGAGTAGCTGAAATCTTCTCTCAAACTTCACAGTACAGACAGTCCATGAGCATTCCCTTGCAGTCTCCTGGAGGCTGTCTTGCTATAAATGTATAGCTTTTATTTTGGGATGTCCTCAATCCAGAAATGAAGCAATGAACGTTTCTGTGAAATAGATTACTGAATAAAAACTACAACCACTTTTCTGCACTTAATATTTCTTTTCTCCACATGTTGAGATACAAAGATATCAGAAATAAAAACTGAGGTAATAATAAAAGAAATAAAAAACTTTGGGCTTATTTCATTATCAAAATCTGTCCTCACACTACCTAGTAGGAAAAGTGTTTTATGCTCTGAAAAGTACAGTTTCTAAACTGTTTCTACAGTTTCTCTAAAAAGTACAATTAATATGTTCAGAAAGTCTGTCAGAATTATGAGAGTTATGAAGTGTTTCTTAATTTATAGGAACTTCAGAGGGGAGCATTACAGCTATATCAATACAGCACAGTGCCTATCTTAATTAGTCCCAGAAGCTGCATGTATAATATTAAGCTGAGAAGAGTTTGGGAATAAGACTAAGCACATGTATCCAGCTTTGCAGCAGATCCTGGTGTGGTTTTGGCCTAGGGCCTCCTAGCACTCTTCCAGATAAACCACAAAACATGTCTGAACTTTTGTACGGGTGAGGGAACGTTCTCAACAGGAAGTTTAGACAAGCTCCATGTTCTGGTGGATAAGAGAGGCAGCTGTATAGGCAGCTGACTGCTGGCCAAGGGTAAACCACCGCAGCAGGAGAGGACAATAATCGCTTGTGCAGCTTGGACAGTATTCCTGAACTAAACTTGCATTAAACCAAGAAACAGAAAGTGAATAAAATTCTGTATCTCAGTGAGCCACTGACTGTCACTGGCTGGTGATCTTGTTTTGTTTCAGTTCCTGAGTGATTCTGTCTTAATCACTACAAAAATTTATCATCGGAAATCTCTAAGTGTTATGAAAACATATATTCATTTTTTAAAACCACATCACAGTGCTTTGATGGACACAGATAGTAAGAGAGGCAGAAGATATATATTAGTGAGCTTTTTTTTTGTTTCCCAGTGCTTGGTGATTGCATTAGAAGTGAGGTCCATTATTAGAAGTGACTATAATGGAGGGTTCCCTTCCTGTGAAAAATCATGTTTTTCAAAACTTTGTTCTGGCCCAAATAATTCTAAAGCAATGCCACTGATCCCATTGATCCTTACTCAAGTAAATTACCATTATTGATAGATACAAGCTTCATTGTCAAGCATTTTAGTAGGCAATTTCTTGGGTGGGATATCCTCAGGATTTCAACTGTTTGACATTATTGTTCTGTGGATCTTACACCTTAATCCAAAAGCCATGTCAGCAGGTGGGACCCAAGCTTCCTTTAGAGCCAATGTTTCTAGACATCAAATAGGGTAAGCAGAAGTAGAGTTAATCTTACCTGATATTATGTGTCACAAGATGTGTCAGGCATGCCAGAGTTGGGGGTGAAATCAATAGCCCAGCTCAAGTGCATCTACACCAATGCATGCAGCATGGGCAGCAAAGAGGAGGAGCTGGAAGCCATTGCGCAGCGGGGCAGCTCTGACTTGGTTGCCATCACAGAAACATGGTGG
>NW_010558101.1:8586-52630 GCF_000687285.1 Phaethon lepturus | reverse complement strand
CTCTCCTCTCCTCTCCTCTCCTCTCTTTTTTTTTTTCCCCCCTTTTTGGATTAATTTTGCAGACATATGTCACTGTATCACCTAAGGTACAGAAGCAATTTCCTGACCTCTGATAATAACCAGCCATTGTTCTGATACATCCCCATTGACTGATTTTTTTGCATCCTTATAATGTTTCTCTAAGCCCGTTCAGCTGCAGTGATTGCACCTCTTATAGTAAGATGTTTTCATTGACATTAAAAACCCCTGCAGACAGGATAGAAAAAGTTTGGAAACCGCCAGTTCAGTGTACATGATCTAACCCAAGCTGAAACTCACCTGGAGAAGAGTCATTGAGAGGGTTCAGGGCAGCTGCCCTCCGTATCTTCTCCAGACAAGTCTCTTGCTCCTTTTTAATGATGCAGTTGGAATGGGTTGCTGTAACCTGAAATGTGGGGAAAAAATGTGAAGAACAATTACAAACTTAAAATAGCTAGTGAGTTTATGAGGAAATATCGGTAAGTTTTGAGGTCCCATTCCAAAAAGAAAAAGAAATAAAAACATCCTTAGAAGATGAGACAAAACTGCAAACAACCTTCTTTTTTTTCTTCTTTCTTTTTTTTTCTTTTTCTTATTTCTTTCTTCTTTTATTTTTTTTCCTTTTTTGTTTTCTTAATTCCAGCAGTTTTAAGGCCAAACTATGGAATTACAACTCTCATAACTTGTTTGGGGGTTTTATGTTGTTCTCCCTGTCAAAGCGTAATTTCTAATGTGTTTGCTTTACTTTATTGTATTCCTTCCTCACATAAGGCTGAAGCAAATGTACATCTAAATAGAGAAATCATTTAAAAAGGAATCATAAATCAACCAAGGTTCAGTTTGATCTTCCACCAGTTTCTTACGAATCTTGAACAATCCATTAACCTCACTCAGGACTCAAAACTAAACTAAAAGCTCTTTCTTTTAGTCTTTCACCGTGTCCATTCCTCAATGTTTCCTTCTTCCTTTATTTCCAGTGAATACAAGACTACTTTGTTGCCAAAAGAGAATGCAATGCCAATTAAACTCAGATTATTTGGTTTTGGTGGGGGGTTTTTTTGTTATTTTTAAGGCTCTAAGGCAGGCCACTAGAAGGAAAAAAGTTGGGGGATAAAAGAAATAAAATAAAGATAAATGAGTCTGTAACAGGAACATTGCAGGCAATCCCAATGCAGCAACAAAATAAGAATGGGACCCGTTCCCAGAAATCAATACAAGATTTCATTCCTGTTGTGGAAAGTGGCCAGGGGATATCAATTCAGGAGAAATGCAATCTCAGGTTTCATTAGACCATTCTAAAGGGGCACTGCTAAGGTTTAAATCACGCTCTGTGGAAAGCACCGTGAAAATCAGTGCACTGGTTGAAGATGGGGTAGGTCACCCTGGTTCTCTACAAGCAATTTTGCTGTTTCATCTTTCCCATCCCATTTCCTTCACACTTGACAATGGCGAGGTGCAGAGCACGTAAAGTGGACCTGCCAAGTGGTCTGTTGTCCCTTACCTGCTAAGGAAGAACAAGTGAACAGGGAAAGCCTTACCTGAATTCAGTCTGCTCCAGTTTATTTTTGGAGCCCCTTCTACACAGGTCAACTTTACTTCCCTCACATCCCAACAGAGGGAACGGAGTGAACAGTTTGGGTCACTAATGCATCAAACTGCCTCCACACACTCAATACACACTTAACGGTAAATCCCAAGGCAGGCGTAATCCTAGTTTGGTGGTGCTTTTGTGTGTGTTAGGAGGCATGCAGCCATTTGCACACTTTTGACATTACAAATTGTTATGTTACAAGCCAGAACCCCTATTTCAAAGACAGAGAGGGGTATCTTAATGAACTTCTACTAGAAAGCTTTATTCGCCATTTGTAGGAACTGATAGTGTTACACAGTTTCATCTCCAAGATCCCAGTAATAATTTGCAGCTATTTTCCCCGTGGGATATACCAGCCATAACCATATTAGATTTGTTTATCTTCAAAACAAACATTGTTCTGTTCTAAGGGCTCCCAAGGGCCTGGAAAATATATATTGTCACAGATCTCTGGGATCTCCCAAGAATATAAGGGCTTTTGCTACATCGTCCCCTAAACCTTGCCAAAGATTGGGAAAATTGCATTGGCTGACGTTCAAGTTCTTAGAATATCTTTTAAAAAGATAAGAGAAATAGTAAGTAAATCAGGGTACTGCTGCTAGTACTGGTGCACTCTCCACAGTTGCCCAGGTCTGAAAGGAACGTCCAGGGGTTGTCTCAGTGCATGAACGTGGCAGTTTCTATACAGTTCAGCATGTGCAGATTAGAAAAGCTGTCATTTAGTAACAGTTGTTGTTGTTATTATTATTATATATTTAAAATATATATGGTTTATGCAAGCAGGATACAAATAAACAAAAGGAAATGTTTCTTCACACACTTATTGTTAACCTGCAGAACTCTTTTCAGCTTGATATTGTAGATGTTAAATATTATAGGAGTTCAAAATATATACATACATAAATATATATGTGTATGTACTTATGCAAAGTCCATCAAAGGATACGAAACGCTAAGAGACCCACCGTGCCCAGATTTTGATGTCCTATGGGGTAATCATAGACCTTTGAGAGGAAGGTTTAGATTCAATCTATAGTGAAAGGACAAAAGAGTGTGGTTTATCCTTCCTATTTTTGGTGCCTTCCTTAGTAGAGGTAAATCAAAGCCAAGACTTGATTAATTATAAAGAAAGCCTAAGGTTAAAAGCACTGATTTTATTGTTTTCCTTGCAGACAGGCACATCTAGTCAGATGTATCTGGCTAAACTGACTAAATGTAGTCAATTGTGTCCGGGTAAGTCTGGCTCAGGAGGGATTTGAAATGCAGACTGCTGGGCACACTGGAGTGATGTGCTTCACCTGTCCCTGCAGCCTGCCTTAAGCTTTCACTGTTGGAAGAATATTTTAATGTGACTTCCCATAACCATCTTCATGCTGTTTTGTAGCACTCTTTATCACCAGATTTAAACAACAAAAAATAGACCATGGCAATGGAGACAGCAAAGAAAGGGAGGAAACAATATCCTTGGTGTCAGAGGAGAGAATGGAAGTTGCCTCTCATCTCGTCTAATAAGCAATGCCGTATCTGAGAAAATAAAACCAGGTTTGGATTGTTAATAACAAAAGGTTTCTCTGCTGAATGCGGAGACATTTTAATGTTATTTTTTCCTGAAAAGATCCACACATTTCATGTTTCCTCATTAACTAGGTACTAGTAGAACCTTTAATCTGTCGAGTCACTCTTCAACAACTGAACAGCAGAGCACAATTCAAAAGGAAGTGTAAACCTGAACTTCATAGCCTCCTGATTTAATTTATTTCATCTCAAGGACATTTGCAATTTCCTGACTTCTGCAGAGACAGTCTGGTTTCAGTTTCCCAGAAGATATCAGTGATATGTACAGTTAAAGAATATTTTGACACATGTTAGAAAAAAAAAGAAACCAAGTGGATAGTGCATGAAATTCACTCTTTTTAAAAAAATAGTACTCTCAATGGAGTGAAGGAGTGTGCTGGTTTTGCCTGAGACAGAGTTAATATTTTTCATAGTAGTTAGTATGGGGCTGTGTTTTGCATTTGTGCTGAAAACAGTGCTGATAACACAGGCATGTTTTTGTTATTGCTGAGCAGCGCTGACACAGGGTCAAGGTCTTTGCTGCTCCTCACCCCACCCCACCAGCGAAGAGGCTGGGGGTGCACAAGAAGCTGGGAGGGGACCCAGCCGGGACAGCTGACCCCAACTGACCAAAGGGATGTTCCATACCATATGATGTCATGCTCAGTATATAAAGCTGGGGGAAGAAGAAGGAAGTGGTCAACATTCAGAGTGATGGCATTTGTCTTCCCAAGTAACCGTTATCTGTGATGGTTATCCTGCTCTCCTGGAGATGGCTGAGCCCCTGCCTGCCAACGGGAAGTGGTGAATTAATTCTTTGTTTTGCTTTGCTTGCATGTGTGGCCTTTACTTTACCTGTTAAACTGTCTTTGTCTCAACCCATGAGTTTTCACACTTTTGCTTTTCCGATTCTCCCACCCATATCGCCAGGTGGACAAGCAGCTGTGTGGTGCTTAGTTGCTGGTTGGGGTTAAACCACGACAAGGAGCTTGACTCACACCAGTTTTGCAAAGGCATATATTTGTATAGATACAAATACAGGAAATACAATCAATGTCTCTTTAGTTCTGAGAGAACACAAAAAACCAAAAGCAGCTAGCTATGACACTATTGATGTACAACAAATTAAAAGCTTTCATTTTCCTGCGTTTGTTTTTATTAAGTTGACTACCACAAGAATCAACTGGCATGTGTTTTGTGTAACTTGTAGTACTTAAGTCTTTGCTGTTCCCTTGACATTATGGTAATATGAATAACAATCATGTTATTGTGTTACAACCTACATATATTCTTTCACACATACTCTCAGGGTGCTGCTTTATTGTGAGCTGTTCCATTAAGAAAGCCATTGTTAGTACATAAACCTGAGCAAAGAACCAAGTGAAGGTGGACACATCTGTGCTGCTTCGGGACCAGACTAGCTATATGTATAAATCAGATTCCTCCAGTGAAGGAACCACATGGGAGGAATTGTGCAGATCAGTAAAGTACTATATACTTTCCTGCTCATGGAAATTAATGTATTGCCAGTTTATTCCAGCAGGAAATTTAAATAAGCTTTCTTCCCTCTTGTTTTGATTCATAGAATCATAGAATCAAAAAATCATAGACTCTTGGGGTTGGAAGGGGCTTTTAAAAGTCATCTCGTCTAACGCTCCTGCAGTGAGCAGGGACATCCCCAACCAGAGCAGGTTGCTCAGAGCCCCGTCCAGCCTGACCTGGGATGTTTCCAGGGATGAGGCATCTGCCACCTCTCTGGGCAACCTGGGCCGGGGTTTCACCACCCTCATTGTGAAAAATTTCTTCCTTACCTCTAGTCTAGATCCACCTTCTTTTACTTTAAAATCATTACCCCTTGTCCTATGGCAACAGGCCCTGCTGAAAAGTCTGTCCCCATCTTTCTTATCAGCCCCCTTTAAGTACTGTCAGGCTGCAATAAGGTCTCCTGGGAGTCTTCTCTTCTCCAGGCTGAACAAACCCAACTCCCTCAGCCTGTCCTCACAGGAGAGCTGTTCCAGCCCGTGGAGCATTTTTGTGGCCCTCTCCAGCAGGTCCATGTCTTTCGTGTGCTGAGGGCTCCAGAGCTGGAAGCAGGACTCCAGCTGGGGTGTCACCAGAGTGGAGTAGAGGAGCAGAATCCCCTCTACACGTACAGAGTAGGGAGGAAGTGTAGTAGGTTCAAGTATACCAAACGCTGGGAGCAAAGCAGGTAGAGGTAACTTCAAGAGCAATTTCTTTCTTTCCACAAGATTTCTGTAGTGGAAAGGCAACAAGTCAAGCTGTGTGATTCGGTGCATAAAGAGCTACAGAGCACAGTCCAGCCCTGCACCTCTTCCCAGCAGGTAGCACAGACCGTGCCTCACGTCAGGCATGGCGTGGTACATTGTGCCTCAGACCCTCATATCCAGTAAATCTGCAAAGAGGGAGAGAATAGTCCTGATAATATGTCCAAGGAGCACAAAGTAGGGTGTGAGTAGACAACAGAGAGAGCAGGACTGGACTGCAGTAGGAAGATGCTTCCTAACCATTTGTAGCAAGGAATAAAGGATATGAACTTAAACTGAACACCGTGTTCAGGTAGCTGTCCTGACTTATGCACTGTATAAGACATTAGCATAAAACTGTACCCAAAGTGAGCCGCTCAGAAGTGTAAGCACAGATGCTTAGACCATTTGATGTGTCTCAGGGTATCTCACTTGACCTCCAGTTGCTGTTCTTTACATGGGTCTTTATGTTTGCCCTTTGTCGGGGTATTTTGATCTCTGTAGGGTATCTGTAATGGCAAAAGACATTTATGTTTCACCACTTGAATAATTTCCTCAGTTATATCAAGTGGATACAGGTCTTCTCAGAGGAAAAACAGGACATTCTCTATGAATGGGAGATTACCCTTGTTCATAGTCACTGATAAAGGCTTGTGCATAAGAGAGGTGATTGGGTGGCTAGAAGGATTTGGAAATCTTTTAACGCATCAAAGCTGGGCGTTGAAAGAGGTCTCAGTGTTATCTAAACTAATCATCCTGTGGGCCAACAATGCAGAACAGTCTAGCCAAGAAACCTGACCTGTCTTTGACTACACTCAGTAATTCAAAAAACACTGTTCTGCTCATTTTATTCTCTGTAAGAATATTCACAATTGCTTTAAAATGTAATTTCACTACACAAGTTAACTTAGTAGATCTACAGAAGTGAGAAAAGTCACCAGCGTTCTTGAAAAACTCCAGGATCAGAAAATGCTTTGAAGTTACACTGAAGATGTGATAGTGAACTGTACAATTCACTTGGCATTTTCATTTCTACAAAGACATGATCAAATATAGTAATTCAGTACCATTAGCTGTTCTTTTCTCTTGTGCATTTCTCTATTATGCCCGTGAAGTTCTGATTCTTTTTTTTTTTTGCAAATCAAATGAGAATATTTCCACTCTATTCAGGACATGTCATATCAGGCACCATGACAATAAGGAGAGGGGTAAAGAAATACAGATAAAAAAATAAAATAAAAAACCCAAAAAAACTTTTTCCTTAAATCTCTCATGGACAGTGTTTGCATCAACAATTCATCTTTTGTCTATGTGTTGTCTTTAAAATAATGCAAGAGAGAAATTTCATCCACTAGGTATATTAGATCAATCCATGCTGATGTACACTTTTTAATAATTCTATTATGACTTTCAGTTTTAAATATTAGCTTAAAAAACGATATGTTATTGTGTGGGCACTGCCAAAAGAAGCTTACATGGTCATGGAAATAACATTGCTAGATTTAATGTCTGTTCTTATCAAGCAATAATTCAACTGGTCAAACCAGGGCCAAGACTTGCAAAATGCTGTGTTACAAATAGAGGTGTTTGGGAAGGAGCACCGATTATCTGGATTTTTTCTGAACTGATTTACATCATTACTGGTACTCACAACACTGGCCTGGCAGTCAAACAAATTGTTGCTTCCTGGAAGGCTTTACGTTATTACTTGATTGCGGTTTTGTTTGCTGGTGTAAATGGCACCCAAACTACTGTAATTTCAAGACACTTCAGACTAAGTGAAAGAGTAAAGCGATTAGAAACTTATTCAAACCAAGGCACAATTCTACAATCTGCAGTATAGTTTTGACACCATGCTTTAAGTAAATTGTGCAGAAAAAAACCCCACAAACGGAGCACAATGACAAAAAAAGGCATTGATCCCTTTCAAACTGACTTACATGAATTTAAGATATGGTTACCTTCTAACCCTGATGGCTCCTGGAGAGATGCATGTCTCACCAGGACAATGAAAATACCAGCAGCAGAATCAACAGTTCCCTTCACTCAGTGGATATCTTCTGAAGCTGTAAGGCTGGAAAAAAGATGTCTTGTGCAACATGGAGTAAACCTATTTTTGAGTTTGCCTTAACGGACTCTTGGAGATCAGTTGAAAAACCTCTCTTTGAGCAGGTTGAGGTATTCTCAGTATAGCTGACGACTTCCACCGGAACTGACATCTTGAGTTAAACCAACATATACCTTTATCCTATCTCCAAGGGCAGGTAACCCCAAATGATGTTTCTCAAAGCCTTGCACTGGCAGGATGCAACCACTCATCGGAAAAGTGTTTAACAGTCTTGCTAGACATAATGTGTTTAAGATTAAATTAAAGGTTCAACAGCCCTTTCTGACTGTCTGCTGATTTTATTACATAAAATGGCTTTTTCCCATTGTTCCTGAGACTTTCTCCTAGATAAAACTCTTAGAAGTACAACTCCCAATAACACGTGCTAGATGTCTCCTTCCTTCATTCCTCAGAGATCAGCCGAGGCCTGGAAAGCTGACAGTCTCCTGCCAACATTGCAATTCCCAATTATTTTCAAAAATATTCAAGATCAATGGGGTTTAAGTGACCAAATCAGGGCCTACCCCTTACAAATCTGACTGAAATTTCCTGGGAAGATTCTCACCCCTTCGAGAGTTTTAGTTTGGAGCAAAAGTAGGTTGTGTGGCCTAACTGCAGGACATCAGTGGTGCAGGGCTTGCTGAGTTCAGCATCAATTCCTTCCACAGACATTCTCCAATTCTTGACACAGGCTGTGGCACAGTAGTCCTTGAACATGACAGAGCTGTTGGCAATAGAGCAACCCAGTGCGGATCCAAACTTTAACCAAACCTCCGTAAGTGGGTGTCTCAGCAAGAAGCAATTCCTTGAATGGGAGTTGCAGGCAAATAATGCATATGTAATTTGGTGGAATTTGTGATTAGCAAAGGAGGATAAATAACAGTATTTTTTTCTCTGGGCTCTGTGAGCCTCAGGTCACTGTATTTTATATGGATTTGGCACATTGATTAATAAATAGAAATGACTGTAAGGGAAGTTGGAGGGTAAGATCTACCTTTGTTAACACATTGTGTCTAGCTGAGAAATGAGGATGTATATTTACAGAATTCTGTGATTTGGTCTTCAGATTCAGCTGAACAACTACAATGAAGGAACTGAAACAGGAACTCTAATTTCAGACCACTCTAGGACACACTGTTGATCTGATCTGAACAGCTGATCCAATGGGGTAAGCCTGTAGGTGACAATGATTTTGCTTGTCCATCTCCCAGATTTTCTCTGATTTAAATCAGTCCCCTGTCTTGGCAAAAAGACTGGTCTAGTCTGAATCCAAAGAGTTCCTACCTAAACTCTTAATAGGGGGTTATGTTGCTGCCAGCTGATCCCCAAGAAGGTCCCTGATGATCATCCTTAGAGTTGCTCCATACTTAGAGTTGTCTTTTCTGAAAGCAATAACAGCAAATGGAAAGGCTTATTCCCCTCTCCTATGACGTCCAGAGGATTTTTGGGAAAGGCACACCTCTTTTTAACTCTTCAGGCAGCAGTGGTAATACAGTTCCCTGTTTAAAGTAGCCCTGGAAGGCTACTGGTGTCAGAGCAACACAAAACGAATAGGATATAAAGATAGCCTAAAGGTTAACCTGTCTTAACCTTCTTTTGCTGGTCTACAGATTTTGTGTTTAGAGTTTCAGTCCCTCATATAGCTTTGCCTTCATCCAGACATCCTTGTCTCTGGTGGCTGCAAGACCATGGCAACTATCTATGACGTCTTTCAGATAGAATCATGGAATCACAGGATAATTCAGGTAGGAAGGGACCTCCAGAAGTCTCTAGTCCACTCAAAGCAGGGTCAGCAATGACATCAGGCCAGGTTTCTCAAGGCTTTTTCCATCTGGGTTTTGGAAACCTCAAGAATCACAGAATCACAGAATCACTAGGTTGGAAAGGACCTTCAAGATCATCAAGTCCAACCATTAGTCCAGCGCCACCATGTCCCCTAAACCATGTCCTGAAGCGCCACATCCACACGTTTCTTGAACACTTCCAGAGATGGCGACTCCACCACCTCCCTGGGCAGCCTGTTCCAATGCCTGACCACTCTCTCGGTGAAGAAATTTTTCCTAATATCCAATCTAAACCTCCCCTGGTGCAACTTGAGGCCATAATGGAGACTGCATGACCTCTCTGTTCAACTTACTCTAATGCTCAACTATCCTCAGGGGTCGAGGTAAAAAGGCCTCTCTTTATATCCAGTATGAACCTCCCTTGTTTCAATTTATGCCCATAGTCCACCGTTTTTCTGCCATCCACCGTGATGAAGAGCCTAGCTCGCTCTTCTTAATGATCTCCTCTTAGGTATTCTAAAGCTGCTACTAGGTTGCCCCAAAAGACTCTATCCTTCCACCAGCTAAACAAACCCGTTTTCCTCATCCTCTTCTCACAGGCCATCTTGGTGGCCCTCTTCTGAAGTTGCTCCAGTTGATTGACATCTTTAGTATGTTACGGAGCCTAAAACTGAATGTAATACTCTAGAAGTGGTCCAACAACTGCTGAGTAGAGGGGTGTAATCACTTCCCTGGGTCTACTGGAATTTATGAATTTATGATTGGCAAATTGTTGATACAGCCTAAGACACTGTTGGCCTTAATCAGCTTTCCTCGGGACTTATGTAAAGTGGGCAGAGTCAAGTCTACCAAGTGTCCTTGAATGGTTTATCACACTGAAAAAAAATTCTTGATGAGATTCACTGAGCAAAGGCTAAGGGAACCTGTGTTAACCTAAGACTTCTCTCACTGTGAGGATGTTGGGAAACAAAGACGATTTTAGGAGTTCTGCATTTGTCGTGCTGCCGGATGTCACATTCATTTGCAAGGCAAGTTCTTGTTATTACTCGTTATTATTTGCCCATTTATACTTCATTACATTTAAACAAAACCCTGACGAGAAAAGATGTGAGACAGGAAATTTGTTTTGTGCCGGCTCCCAGCAAGTTCAATAGAAACCCCATCTGAGTCACACTTGGAACAGAAATGCGTGATGAACAGCTACAGGAGGATGAAGAAACACTTTCTCCACACACACACATACCCTACCCAAGGGAGAAAGCTTTAATTAATGTACTAATTAAATTAAAGCTATTTGCCCTCAACTATCACGCACATTCCTCCCTTCCTCTCCTCCCCACAGGCGGCTCCAGCAAGTGCGTTGTGCTACAGCTCTCACTCTAATATTCCCCAAAGGGGCCTTGGGGCTGTGGAGAATACTGAAGAACGGAGGAAAGAGCTCATTACAGCAGTGGTAATGGGAAGTACTCATTCTCAATTTCCCTCCTTCTCCTTTCAGTGCTGAGACATTGGTTTAGATATTGTGCCAAAGTGGAGGGGGGAAAAAAAACAACCCACAACCGAAAAAAACACTCAAATTCCACAAGGAATCAAATCTTTGCACAAAAGACTATGCTTAGAGTAGCTTTCTCAACAAACCCTTCTTTCTCCTTCCCACCTCTGGAGGGTTTGACCACAATTTCACTGTAAAAACAAGGAAGGGAATAAAGTACGTATTCACGAAGGCAAGAGGGAGCAGACTGAATGGTGTGTCAGAGCACCAACGCAGTGAGACAGGCCAGCGTGGAGCTGAGCAGGGGCAATTAGAAAGGAAGAGAGGCAATGTAGGAAAATTTCCTAATTATGATCACTGAGGCCATACACAGAAAAAATACCACCACCACCGACAAATGACCATTTTTCAGAGAAAGAGAAGAGTCATCTTAAGGGGCATTTATGACCAGCTTCAATTGTCCCTGGGCTGTGGACACTGCCTGGGACAGAAGTACAGCAGTGGCTATAAGGAGACTGCTGGCAGAGCCACGGCGCATGAGCTGCCTTGTTCTTCCGACGTCCCGACTCGTGATTGTGAAGAGTGTGGTGTAGCTGTGCTCTCCTGCGTGTTGGCCACACTCACAGCCGTTTGAAATTGATACAAATACGAAATACAATATAAAACATTGCACTGATGGGTTGAGGAAGTGAGGTGTCACTCAGGTAATCCAGTTCAGGGGTAAGGAAAGTTTCTACTCTGCTTAAAGATGTCAGTGTGAAATATTTCACTATTTTGGAATCAAAATTTTAACAGGTAATGCAATCTGGTCAGGGGGCAGGGGTGTGGGGGAGGTGGAAGTCCAGATAGATGAACATATTTCTGCAGAATGACAAAATATATTGAAACAACTGCATTTTCCACAGGATAGCAAATTCCAGAATTTGCCTGTATAAAGTTATTAACCACTGTAGTCCTTCAGTCTGGGTTTATACCACAGAGGATGATACTAATGCTACTTTTATTATGTGATGTAATAAAATAGGGTCCCTATTATGATTGTCTGCCTAATGATGGCATACCTTATCTCTGTATTTAGGACTACATAAATGCCATGTTGCTGAGACTTCTCTCACAGCCAGTTAACGGTTTGGACGCTCAGTGTTGGTCAATATTTATGGTCTAAGTTATCTGGGTGAAAGACGTGGTATGGAGAGAGACTTGCAGTGTCAATGTTCGTTTCTTGCTAGTAACAAAAATGAGAGCCCAAGGTGACTTGTGCACTTGTAGATATTGCATCTACATCCTCACCCTACTTCTTGGAAACTGTTATCTGTCCGT
Source organism: Phaethon lepturus (assembly GCF_000687285.1). Classification (NCBI taxonomy): domain Eukaryota; kingdom Metazoa; phylum Chordata; class Aves; order Phaethontiformes; family Phaethontidae; genus Phaethon; species Phaethon lepturus. Next base: position 40,500 of record NW_010558101.1, on the reverse strand, counting down.
TGCTTTTCCACCTTAAGTACCCCAGATTTTATAGGCCAGCAGAAATATTGCACTGTCATCGGGCACATGATTTAATCATGGCTGATCACCAGTATTTAAATATCTGGCAAGAGCTCTTTAGCAATGATTTGTCTACCCAGAACTTAGCTATTCACTGTCATGATATAACTGCATATCACCAGAGTTTATGTTTTCTGAGAATAACATTTAAACGTTGCTGTTAAAGGGGAGATCAGTTCCACCAACACAATCCCCTCCACTGATGAAGCAGGCGGTGTTTGGCACATTTGTGATTCACAGTCATTGAGCCATATGCAACAGTGCTGTCTTGGGCATTTGTAAGTTTAAAAATGATACCTGTTTAAAGATGCCCTGGACATCGCTGAATGTAAGAAGCCACATTACCTGTTATACAGTATTTAGCGCGTTAAAGAGTCAACTCCTCAACTAATGTATACTGACAAATAATGACTTCTACAATGGGAGATTTGGCCTTTGTCTTTAACCCCATAACCCATATTTTCAGAATCTCAGAACATGCAGCTCTGAACTAGGATCATGCATTGTGATTTGAATGCAGTTCAAATGTGCCCCGCTCAAGAACGTGCAGTGAACGGGTGATGGAGTACAATTTGGGACCTCAATTCCCCATTCCTGATATTTCAAAGGAACAATAAAAATATATTGCTCTCATATACACCATAAAAGAGAAGCACATGCTCAGACTCACTATCAGCAGGGATCTATGTATTAGCCACAATAAAAACACAATAGGCAGTCAGCAATAACTGACATTTTCACAGGGCTTGAGAGATGTGGAAACACAATCACACCCAATTCCTTTCTTGAGTCACAGGAGTATAACTCTAGAACATCTTAGATGAGGTGTGACATGTAGTGGGATTTTCTTTTTACACTGTAAAAAATACAGACCCACCAACGTAAACCCATTTTCTGAGTTGTTGAGAGCAGCAGCTATATGGGAGGAGAGCAGAGATAGGAACCAGCTATGGACGATGAAATCTCCAGTCCACATCATGCACTGGGCAGAATATTCAGCAATGCTACATGCTAACGGTGGGCCAGCTATCGCCTTCTTACACCCCAGTAAATCTTCCCTGTTAGAAACCAAACCTGAGCACTCCTGCTTTTTAGTTACTGGTTTTTTTTTTCACATTGCTGTGGCACAGGATCACCAAAAGGAGAGATGGTGTTTTGGAAGGGTGACACACTGTACTTGGGCTGGCATGGAACGATATATTTGAGACCAGTTCTAGCTGCAGATGTGACATACAGCTTCTTTCTCCCTCCTTCCCGAAGTTTCCTCTTTTTTTTTTTTTTTCTTTCCTAACATTTTTTAAATTATTCTTTACCAGTTGCTGTATCAAGAATACTCTGTCATTATAAACCCTAACTCAAAGTTCTTAAGAACCATGATGTAAGAATGCTGCGTGACTCCTTAGCCGAATGCTTTGCGTGGCGTGAGGATAGATAAGCTGCACAGAAACTCCTTCATGTGGGTAGGAGGCAGATGGGACCCAGCCCCTGCTCTGCTAACTGCTCTGCTAGCAGCATAAAATGCACGCAGCAACGAATTCATCACATATGCACTGCTCACGAGGCGTTCTGAGAAAATCCTGCCACTGACTGCACTGCATTTCATGAGCTGAACCTCAAGCAGGTTTCAAGAAGTTCAGAAATATGATGTGTTACAAAATAACGTTGCAAAATTACTAGAAAACCAAACAACAAATCACAGTGCCAGATTGCATACCCTATCTCAAAACCCTGTTTTATATCACTGCAGGGTATGATTTATTTAAGGAGGGACAATATGCAGCGGTAGAGATGGTCTTCTTCTAAGAACAGATCTCCCCCTTAAAGGGTGACTTCATTCCAAATAAACCTACAGGACTTGGATGGGTTTCAGACCCTGACAGATAAGCCACAGTTCTCACTTTCAGAGTCTTGTCATGACCCAGATTCTGCTCCAGCGTTTTCTGCTCTACTGCTATACAGAAATTTGCTCAGATAAGGCATACCTTAGTGAATAAGGACAGGTTCAGGATGCGTTTTATTATCCTCATGGTACATCTCCTGTTGTTCTCGGCGCCAACAAAAATGCAGCAGGCATCTGAAGTGTTAAGCCAGTCACCTCGGTTGGCAGGTACAAGGGCATTCTTGATGCAGAACTCGGTGGCACAGGGGCTCTCTCCAAGGGTAACAGATGCTTCAGCTGTGCCGTTTGCAGCTGACTGCAATGCGCAGACATTTAGGACCCGGAATCTTTTGCATATTTAAACAAGACACAATTTTTCAGTGTCACAAAAAAAAGAAAAAAGAAAAAAAAAAGGGGGCTTTAAAGCCCAAGCAGACATGGTTACTACTCTACACCAAAGCTAATAAGTGCTGGCTGATACATTCAAGCTTCTGTTCCTAAATTTAATTTGCTACATGGGTGGAGGCATTAATAAATAGGCATCCTGGAGAAAGAGGTAAGGGTTCTGCTGGGGTTTTTATGCGTGCCATACTTAATAGGCTCCTTGTATGTTGACTGAGAGAGCCTAATGTTATGTATTTGGGCTTGAAAATGCTGGATCCTACTTCATGTGTGACAATGACCACATCATAGACTCACTGATACCTGGTTCTGAAATCTTCAGCCATCCTAGATTCCCACACGTCTCGACGCATCCCAGCCAGTAAAAGCCAAATTTTGCCTCCATAGTTAACATGGTGGCTGGTGAGAGCCGTGCAATACATGCAACATCACCTCAGAAAAGAGGCCTGGCTTTGCGCGACAGCCATGAATTCATGCCTGTGTCTTTCCCTCAATTGTTGTTGTTACTAAGGCAAAAAACCTCAGAAAAGTTTGTTGCTCAGGTTCAGATGAATTTCTCCACAAGAATACCTGCCCAGGACCTAAAGCGGACAGAATTTCTGAGTTACTAACCTTAACTGCTTCATTTTCAGCTCCCTACTCGTACCCAGAAGTTAATTTCTCTTCTCCTAATGTATTTCCAGCTACAGAAAGAAAACTCAGTTCCACCACTCATGCTATTTCTACTTCTCAGGGATTTCAGGCCCTTACTGCCCATCCTAGAACCATGTATGTGCAATGGAATAAAGACATGAAAAGCATTTCTCCTCCACTTATTTCCGAATTGCAGTATGACAAAAGTAGAAGTATAGTCCTGAAACCCTTGCAATGGTAACATCCAATTGCAGTAATCTTTTAATTTGGTTCAAATTGAAGTTTGCAGAAAGAAGAAGGTTTCATTTTCCATGGAGAAAGGTAAGATCAGAAACAGGGGAAGTTGTTTTGGACAGCTTTGGTTTTCCTGCTATCAGAAGAAAACAGTCACACATGTAAATACTCTGTGTCTAATACATGCTGAAGAGAGAAAAAGAGAAGTGATTCCTCTGCCATGAGAGCAAATTGCTGTCATACTTAAAGTAAACAAAGATTTGAAATCAAAATTGGTGAAACCTATATTATATTGTCCCTTGTGGGTTATTCTGGGTGACTTCAACATATATTAACTGTCATTTATTTTATCCTCAAGTTTATTGTGTTCAGAATTTCTATGTTACACCTTTGACAACAGATATACGTTTCACGTTTTCACATATGGAAAACAAAAAAACCACTGAATAAAAGCCACGGCCCCAAAATGCAAACAGTCAGTACCGAAAACCAGATTTTCTCTAATGTTATTCGTACACATCCCTGTCACTTTCCCTTTATTTTTTGTTACGTTACACTAAACAGGATTTCATCCTTCCACAGTTTTAACAGTGTTATTTTACAATGGCTTCTGCAGCTGTTTGGTGTTTGGTTTTTTCCCAAAGCCATGAACACAGCTGGAAAATTGCCACTTCACATTGCTCAACATCCGAAAGCCTTCAGTTGTAAGCTGTGCCAGGCAGTGGGAGCTGACCCCAGTACAAGATGACCCTTGAATATTGCCATCTACAAGGTGTTATTTTGGGTTTCAATAACAGAGATACAGGAAAAATCCATGGACACAAAAGGGGGAAGAGGTTTAATTTTCATCTTTGTGTCCTGTAATTGAATATGTGCAGAAATAATGTTGTAACCAATAGGTCACAGTGTGAAAACTAAAGCAAAATCAACCTGATAATTACTGATTCCCATCTACTTTAATTCACAGAAAAATCCCGAAAAGACTAAAATGCAGCTAGTAAACAGTTGAATAAATAGAACAAATAACCTCCTGTGAAGTGGCGAAGGAGTAAGTATGTCAATACAAAGATGAAGGCATTCATCAAGTTAAGACTTATGTGGGACTTCACACTGCGCTGTGCCCTGGCCAACCCCATCTGTGTTTTTCCAGAGCACCCAGGGGTGCCACCCAGCTGCTATGCCATGTACTATCCATGTACAGATACACGTAAATGGATTTTGTGGGTGAGAACAAGTTAGATACCGCGTCACGTACAAAGAAATGCGAGAAAAAAGGCAGCAAAAGAGGGACGCTTGATCGTCGGTTCAGTACAATGAAGTGGTGAAATAATGTCATGTTTCACTCAGGTACAATTGATGATTTTGTTTTCGGTTTGAGCTGCAAAAGAGACCGTTTTTTTCAGGTTAGCTGAAGATACGGATGTCGGTCTGTCTGAAATCCAGGCGTCTTACACAGCTCCTGCAGCCGGGGCAGGTCTCCAGGCGCTCAGCAGCACGTGCTTCTCCATAGCGCAGCACTGAGACGAGCGAAACTTCTCATAGCTCATGCATCTGCCTTTGAGACCACCACTCTAATACACGAGCGTGCCTTAGCATTAGGTGGATTTATCTTTTCCACACCTCTTAGAGACAGGGCAGTGCAGCTGGCCTCGTTTGGCACAGAGAGAAATGAGAAATGAGAAATGAGAAGCTGCAGCATTGCTCAGATCGAGCACTAATCTGGGGCAATGAGAACATTTGATCTTCAAGCTTTCATGTCTTAGGTTGCTGCTTTAATTGCCTGAATTGTCAGATACCTGAATTAGCCGTAAGATTTTTTTTCTTTATTTTGAGGAGGAAAAAAAAAGCTGATGAGGTTTGTGAGGAGCAGCAGAAGGCTTTAGCCATTGATCACATGGATTAGTGTCTCCTAGATGAGCTCCTGTTTGTATACTCTGCTGTCTAACGAGGTTTGAGGTTATGTTGAAGTTCATTTATCCATAGGGAATTCACAACATCTCTGTCTTTGCCTAAACTTTCATATGAAACTGTTAGAAAATTAACTTGTCTGAGAATTTGCCCGTCTGCCAAATTTAATGGAAACCCCTCATAGGATTCAGGATTTTGGGGGTAGATAGATGACCCGGAGCAATGGAAAAATAAATACATGTGTGTAGGGGCGATCACTTTAGTCTGCTTTCCTTAGGCTATCCAAGGTCCTTCAGCATCTCGCAGCCCGTCGGCACCGACCTCGCCTGCCGGTACAAAAGTCCTGGCCCCGCCAGAGGTGCTCCGCAGGCGGGTGTGCCACGGAATGCCCGCAGCTACCGCCAGGTACGGGACGAGCAGGAACCTCACCGCTTTCCATGCCAAAGCTGTTAGCCCGAAAGCAGGATTTGAGAATCAATAGATATTCTAAATCAGCATACGGCTTGTTCACCTCATGTTTCTGCATTAGTTCAGACATAATAGATAACGTATGATAGACAAAAAGGTTTAGATTTTGCACATCTACGTTTCTGGAAGAGGTATGAAAATGGACCGGCTTAGCCCGCAATTGCATGAGAATTTCGTTTGTATTGCAAGGCGAAAAAGTCACGTATTTTGTTATGTTTTTAAAGTAATGGAGTAAATTATCATAAAACTGGCTGACAGATATAAAAACTAAAAACAACTCAGCCAGAAGGCAGCAAGAAAAAAGAACGTTTAAGTATTTGTGAGGAAGTAAACATAAATTTATACCCTTGAGCTTCAGCCTATCTCTAATCTTACCCAATATGCATTTTGCATTATCGGATAGCTGGCAAGCCCTTACCAAACAAGAAAGCCAAAATAAAGGTCCAAAACAGTTTTACGCCAAAATATGCAACATGCTCAGACGTGGCTCTCAGGTAAGAATAATTTTTTAAAAATACATCTCTATACTTTCCCAAATCTGCAAATACCAATAGCTCAAATTATTGACAAACTGTTTTAGGATTCCTCAAACAACCAAATCACCAGCCTGTCTTTAGCCTAAATAACCCCTGAATAACACCCTTGGCCACAGATGCTGAGTCAGAATGAGATTGTGGTACCGAAAGCATTTGAAAAGAGTACACACGAGCTAATGTGCTTTCTTTTTCCATCTAAAGCTCTTAGAGAATTAATAGGAATTTTACACTCCAAAAGAAGCCTACTGAGCAATGTTTGACAGAAAAGGACATTGCATAGGTGTGTTATTGGGCAGGCCGGGAACAGTAAAAAACTTTGTCACTTTGCAAATCTCAACAGAACTTTTCAGCGGGAGTGTACATACACAGAAAGTGTATTGGAACAGCGAGCACAGCCCCGGAGCCCGTACAAAGGTTGGGAAACCATTAAACCCACCAACTGACACAAATGAAATCTGGCTGAAAGACGTTCATTGAGGCTATTTTCCCATAGGAAACAATATGGTGATTAAGTTTACAGTCTAAACTGTGTTGATAGCAAATAACCAAAAAAAAAAAAGCTGTGATTTGTTCCTTTTTAAAAAGGGAGAGCAGAGTTAGAAAGTGCTCCCTTTCCATATTGTATGTCTTGTTTGAAGGCAATATTTATTTAGAAAGTTTATTTTGTACAAAAAAAAGGTGAAAAAGTGGTTGCAATTGTGATTAAATTCTTTAAACTTTAGCAGAAACAATACTTCTATCAGAGTACTACAAAGTATTTTTAAAATGTTATTATGGGGGGAAAATGTTTTTCTTGTTCTCTCTATGATGGATCTTCTTTTATTTTTTTAAAGATCCTGAAGTATTTCATGGTATGCATTTTTTTTTTTCTTTACTACAGACACAGTGATCCATTGGCATCTGCCCTCACCCATACATGAACACACATTCAATAGTCCATTTTAAAAACATAATCCAGGAAAGGTAGTAAACAGTATTTGTGATAACCTTATAAACCACCCTGCGAATATGAGTCCCAAGCTGTTGATAACACAAGACAATCAATTGGGCAACAATGACTTACTGTCATCTATTCATCATCCACATGACATTCATAAAATGTAACATACTGTTCAATAAAGAGGAGGTTTCCAAAAACTAAAGAAACCAAAGTCTAGTCTAATCTGATTTTTTATGATGCTGCAGTAAGTAGAGCACTAGTGGGGTTTAGGGTGGGTCATACCAATATCTGGAGGTGTCTATTGCCACTGAGTACAGAAGCATCATTAGTATATATTAAAATAGGTATTAATCTAATAATTAATATAATTAATCTAGACATCCAGCATTTAGGTGGCTAAATAGTGGCCTAAGCACGTTTTCTGACATCAGCTAGGTACACAGCTCAGCTCTAACACGCACAGGAAAGTACAGAGGCAGGTCCCATTCAGTAAGAAGGTGATGTTCTCTGTTTTGGGCACAAATAACATTATATGGCATGGAATAAATATATCAAAGGGATCACAGGATTTTAGTACAGAAGGGGACACACATCTCCGAAATCCTCCTTTCCAAGTGATTTCCACATCGGGAAAAAAAAAATATGAGAGAAACCCGATTTTGTTTTCAGGAGCATGAGCACAAGCTAGCCTGGAGTGAGCTATTCACCCCTTGCCCAGAGAAACAAAGAGGGGTTTGTTGAGTTGCCCTTGGGGGCTGCAATGATAGCAACACTTAGGCTTTATGGTTGGCAGTGCTTTTTATGACCCTCATAGATGTTGATTAAATAGCCATGCCTCTACTGCTTTGAAAAAGAAGCCCTGGGAGCAGCCTTAAGCACTGTATGCTCTGCCTTGCATCTACTTCCTAACCCTATGCCTATTGCATAGGCAACCTCTGGATAGACCATCTGGAGAGCCTTGTGGTGTGTAACCCTGGGGCAAGCACTGATCCTGTGTGCTCCCCCAGGCAGGCTTACAGCGTAGCTACCTGATCCTCAGGAAGGCCCCAGTTCTTGCCGTAGGACATACATTCACTCTGAGAAACAGTGGAGTGTTTGCTTCCCAGGTGGGAAAGCGAAGGTAAGGAATAGCTATTTATTACAAGCCATGGTGAGGGGGCAGGAGGACATATAAAAGACCAAGTCTTTAACAGTGCAGTGATGCAAATGTGGTTTTTTTCATATTCTTTTCCCCTCTTCCAGCTCTTTTACTTCCGTTTCCTCCTTCCTTCTAATGTAGCTTTGGTTCTGCATCACAGCTATCTCTTCAAGCTGACTCCACAGTAAATCTTCTTAGGTTGCTGACTCAGCAAACCCAAGCAAGAGCGGCAACGCATGTGTTAGAGACTTGAATAATATCCCTCCAGGTGCTGGATATTAATAGCTGAGCAACATGAAAAATCACTGTTTCTGATTTTTTTTTTACAAGCTCCTTTTCCAAGAGATCTTTTTTGATTTCCGAATTTGTTATTTGACTGCTCATCCAACACTCCAAGCTCATGAATACAAAACCAGCAGGGAAAAGAATCATATTAATGTCTTTAAATCAGTGTTGTCATCATATTATTTGCCTGTCACAGAAATTATTACTACTACCAGAGGGCAAAAAAGTGAACACATTAATGTAGGGCAACCATTTTCTGTTTTGTAACCTGCTGCCATACATTTCTAAGACCTAGATATCTTGCCTGCCAAATTAAGAAAAGTTACATGTAGAAACCTGTGTTTGTGCATCGCGTTGTGAACCACACGTTGGTAGAATATACATATTCCAAGACTTACTTTTTTTTTTGGTTGTCATTCATATTTTGTGCAAATAAGCTTAATAAGCTTAAAAGCATTTTAACCACGTGTGTCTGTCTTCAGCTTCTGCAATAACCGTATCTGATACCTGATGTGCCCAGGGTGAGATTATAAGTGCCAGTGTACTAGACAGAGCACCAACACAATACCAAGGTCTCCCACCAGCTTCAGGCATCTTAGACAGGAGTGACAACATGCTTGAAAGCTTCAGCTTTCTCAGAAAAAGCGAGGGACTTATAGATATCTCAGGTGGAGATATCACCCTGAGTTGGCTATCACTAGCTATCACTCTGTCAGCCTCTGTAAGCATCTATCCCACCTAGCTGACAGGCTAAGAACCATCTGGAAGCTAGGATCCTAATTTTTGCACCTCTGAAAGGTGCTTGAAGTTGGTTGGTATCAAGAGAACTGTTGTTTTGCAGCACTGATTTTCTCAGATTTTTTTTTGTGATAGACTTTACCAGAAATTCTGAACCTTCTCTTTGAAACTACCTTACCCAAGATTACACATCCTAAGATTCTTTTTTTTTTATTTATTAAGCAAGGTGTAGAACCTTGTAAGAGTTTGTTATATTCTTCTGATTGCCCCCAGTGCCATCTCCTTACGTTAAAAAGGAAAAGCTGTAGCAGCAGTAACGTCTTGGCTTGCTGAGCCTTTTCTCCTCTGGAGCACATCCCCAGCAGTTCCCCAGCTGTATTCCTATTCGCATTACTTGAGTCCCATGTAACTGTGCGTTGTGTTAGACATGGTTGCAATCCTACAGAGAACTTGACTTCTCTAATAGGGTTATGAGATGTTACAAATCATAAAGCAGATGGATAAACTCATTAAAAGCTGTCTCGTTAAGTCCTGCATGGAAAAAACAGGTTGCTTAAAGAGCAGGGAGCAACACAGCTATCTATGTCTGTGTATGAGGAACCTTACATTTGGGCTGCGACAGAAAATGGATTCTCTAACAAACGTAGCAAGGTTGGAGAAAAACTGGTAGAATAGTGTCTCTGAGTACAGCATCTACAGCATCTCCCATCTTTAAAAAATTACAGAGACTGAAATGTAGATGAACCTACCCGAAGGTAGCCTGGCACTGGAAGTGACAACTACAGATGAACAACGCGGGATACAGACAGCTCTCTGCTCTGTAAATTATACACGCCCTTAAAAGATTGAGAAATATTACTCCCTTCAGTAAACAGGGTCTGAGCAAAAAGATTTAGTTTCTCTCTTCACCTCTTCATGAATTGCTTAAACATAATCAGATCGAGGTTTCATTCTCTGGTCTGTGAGATGCCGTCCGCACATCCAAATCTGTATTTGCCCATCTGGCCCTCATACCGTGATCGCACTTCAGTGTTGGTGTACAAGAAGCATCACTCACACCTTTCTTCTTCATCCCTCTCTTTTTTTGTTTTTGTTTTTTTTATTTTTAAGGAACTCAGTGAACATATGTTTGTCTCGAGGTTTCATTCTCTGGTCTGTGAGATGCCGTCCGCACATCCAAATCTGTATTTGCCCATCTGGCCCTCATACCGTGATCGCACTTCAGTGTTGGTGTACAAGAAGCATCACTCACACCTTTCTTCTTCATCATCCCTCTCTTTTTTTGTTTTGTTTTTTTTTTTAAGGAACTCAGTGAACATGTTTGTCAGCTAATGAAACACTACAAAGAATATCTTACCATTTGAAACATTTAAGTTTAGCAATATTAAAAATGCATCCATAAGAAATGCCAAGTATTAACTGAAGAAATACACGATTGAATTATTACAGACAGTTAGAACACCTGCATTGCAGTTACATTTAAAATTCAGTTCATATACTAAGCCAACTTTGTGAGTCATGAATTTTATTGTTTCTCAAGTACATTTGGATCCAGACAAAGGAACGATGGTTTAGGATCCTATCTCCTCAGTAATTTTATGATGACTTTTGTTAATATTTCCAATAAAAAAAACAAACCCACTGCTATCGTAGATGAATGGAATGAGAAATCAATCAAAATGACAGTAAAAGTGAATTCAGAAGCAAAAAATAGGTATGATGAGGAAAACTGATGTGCCAATGAAAAGAGGAGATGCTCAGACAAAACAAAGAGAAGATTGAGAGTGACTGAAAAGAAGTGGGGTAGCTAACAAAAAAATTGATTAAAAAGACCTAAAGTAGCAACATAGACATTTAAAGCTAGGAAAGCATGTAAAATGGGGAAAAAATAAAGCTCAAGAATTTCTCTAAAAGGCCTAGCATGCTACTAGATCCTGTCTTCAGTCCCAAGTCATTAATAAGAAGGTGGAATACCTTTGTGATAGGTAAATACAGAATAGCCTGGTAAACACATGAAAAATCTAACCACCCTCATCTCTGATAATTAGAATTGGCTTAACATGCCCATTTCTGAATATATCTTACCATATTATTTTCTTGTGGTCTGGCCTGTGTCTATACTTGAAACCACCTAGAATTTTCCATTAATACACTTTGTCCTCTTTTGGGGTTTTGTTTTGGGTTTTTTTTAACCTGGTTATGAATGTGGACATCAGTCTGGGCACTTTGGGTTTTTTTGGATCTGTCTGTTGGTGAAGCCAAAAACTACACATCCAAGCAGGTGTACAGATTCAGGAGCTAATGCAGCCGCACCGACTATGAGGGATGGAGGATTGTGCCACAAAACGGGGATCAGTCCCAACTGCTGAGAACAGGAGCTCTCCTTGAGAGTAATTGGAGATATCCTGAACAGTACCAAATATGTTTAGAGGAAAGCAATGTAGAAGAAGATATTTTAGGAACTTTTTGGAGGCTAGGATGACATTCAAATTTACTCTACGTTTTTTAAAAGTCACATCCACTCACATGGTAGAAAATCTGAAAAAATGCGTGACAGAAAAGTACCAATTTGAGACCGTCAGCGGAACACGTTAGAGGTGGTTTGAAAGTGTGTGTCCCAATGGAAAGAAAATGTGTTACCACAAGCATTATAAAAAAGTTCCAGCAAGGGAAGAACCATAAATAACATTATACCCTTCCTGAGCTCCAGTCTGTGAAAAGAAACTTTAGGGAGGTAATAACGAATGAATATTATACACAAATTGTAGTACAATCTCTGTCATAGGCATACGTTTCTTCACTGACGAAAGAAGTGTGTGTACATATGCACAAGTTCATGTGTGTAAAATTGTTAATTTTAGTACCTGGGTTCCTGCAAGAGACTATAATAAAACCTTGCGCTCATAAACAAATCCATGAACATTGCAGAAACAGCATGTATAAAAACATATTTGTTCTTATTAGCTCTAGTTTGCTTCTTAGTATTTCATTAGAGAGCTGTTCTTTCCAAAAGCTGGAGCTGATCACTAATTATCCAGCTCAATGATCACAGTTATGTCCTGAAATGCTAGGAATTGCAAACTTGCTGTCCTTCTACAATTGCCAGGAAGGTCATCTATCTGAAAGCTCAAGAGATATGTTCAGTCACATTTATTTCCCTTAATTAAAAATTGTTCACCTCTAAATAAGAAGACACCTTTTGGCTGTGTCAAGCTAGACACCAAAAATCTTGAAACATTGAAGATCACTGCTCATTTTAAAAAGTGGTTTTTGTCTTTCCATTCGTATGATCATTTAATTAATTTTGTTCCAGTCTGAAAAATATGCTTGCTACCAATCTGCTGTCCAGTTTCACCGGTGTAGGATGCATCTCACCAGAACTTACCGATGAGGAAACATTGAGGCTGTCCTAGCCTTAGCTATAAGATGGGAGCTTCTAAGAGACTGAGACACGACAGTTGTCATTTCTGGGTGCCAAACCAGAAGCAACAAGGTGTGTGTCTATAATCTAATGTATGTCCAAAAACACAGCATCTGAATTTGAGCTAATCTCCTTCTGTAGTCAAGAAGAGAGGAATCTCATGCTAACGTAAGCGTCTAAAACAGGTTAAATGTCGATGTCCTTTTCCCTCCGCATTAGCTTAGATGAAGTTTAGTGTAACTATGTCAGAGATATAGTATAAAAATTAAACATAGTCATTTTGTTAATAACTAGTATTTTCTACTTGACCAGAAAAGCTAGGTAATAGTCAGAAGAGTCATACATTAGAAAAAAACTCAAAAAACAGGTATTTGTACAGTAAGGGTTTATATTATTTGGAGGAACAGAAGTATACTACCGGTTCCAATTCTATTCTACAGAACAGACCTGAATAATGCTACATTTCAGATATGCAGTTAATTAAAGTGGTCTCTGAATAAAACCTAAGAGGAAAGAATGTAATTTTGTGTGCCAAAATAAAGATGAGCCCTGTATGCTGACCACTACACATTGTAAAAGACAGGTCACACAATCGATAAATAAGCAAGAAACTCTGCAAAAACTGTTAAAAAATACTCTGGTTACATATTAAATAGTTCTTATTTAAAAATAAAAGCAAAAAAAGTCAAGAATGCTTTAAAATACCTGGCTATTAAAGTGCAGTAACAAGAGAGTATCTCTATATTAAGCAGTTGTAAAGCATTTTCATGGAAGTTACAGAAGGGTATTAACAAGAATGAGATAGGGGATTTAAAAACTAGTGCTAATGGCACAGTATCCTTTTCTGCAATGCTTCTGGAGAAGTGATGAAAAGCACCGTATGATCAATGGTCTAGCAGTGAACCGAGTTGAAACGCAAGTTGAGTTTATTATAGGGGTTATGTACTGTTCCCCACAGTTACAAAATTCAGTGGTCTTATGGCTGTTATGTGAAGCTACATACAGCCACAATGCACAGGGAGCCAATGGGCAGGGATAGAGTTACAGTCCCCAGGTACACGTTAAGACTGAGTAATTCATGGGGTAGCGTGTGTCGTGGGTTTAGCCCACTTTACTTAGTAAGTAAAGATGGGAATCTCTAATTCTATCCCCTCTGCCTGGAAAAACTAATCTTAAGACAAAGGATTTCAAATAGAATCCCTACTGAGTTTTTTAATTATTACTTTTTTATTTGTTTTTAATCTCAGATACAAACAGTGAACAAATTCCCTCAAGGAATTGACTTGGTCACCTGCAGGATGAGCAGTGACCACAGTTCTACTGCATCCTCAAGGGAGGTTCAAAAAGTCTTAACATAACCTATGGGGCCATACAGAAAAAAACAGAATCAGTGTCAGCAACAGATCCTGCACTTTTAGCATGTGCTGGCCTTGAGAACATGTATTTGTGTCAGTACAATGTAAACAGAAACATCTTTTCTTACCATGGGAAGCAGTATGAGAGTGAAGAAGCAGATATTGTAGTTGATGGCCATCTTCTCTCTTAGTTTTGAACTTCAGTTAAGTTTTGCTTGTTTTCACTATTATTAGGGCTGAAGAACAGGCTCTCTGCAGATCTCTTTGTTAAGGTCTTCACGTCAAGGCTCAGATCTCTGCAGTGAAAGAGGAAAATTATTGTAAATATGGAAAACATGAGGAGAATGGAAAAGTAATGGACAGAAAAGAGAGAACCCAACACTTTAACTGTGAGTTGCACATATTAGAGATCAACCATACTTGTTTGGATTACAGCTATTACAGATATTATAGATGGTCTTGGACACTTAATTTAAAACCAAAGGACATGTCTGTATGATCAGTAACTTATATCACAGATACTACTGAAACAGGTTCTGTAGCTGCAAAGACCTAAATTGTACCCAAGGGAAAGGGCAAGATAGATTATTTTGAAGCAGAAAAATGACCTAACTGTCTGCTTCATTTCTAAAGTCATGATTTGACCTTCATGATTTTCAGTAGTGTCTCAAAAGCACAACTGTCTGGGGGCTTTTTAAAAGACTGTACGACATGATAATTTACTCCCAGAGATCACTTCTCCAGATAACAAAATCCGTGAGCAGAGTTGTTAATAATCCGATAGCTTTTTGAGAACTCAGAAACAAGAAGTGCGAAGAAATGAATTCTACTGCCAGGCTAAAGATTCATCCATGACATAAGACAGGATTGACTTATATGGACAACAGTGTCATGCATAGCTGTGACTTCCGTTGCTTGGTCTCTGCCAAGGAGCTAGCCAGGTGGTCGGAATATCAGCTGAATCGCACACCTGATATTAGCTCTGTCCTAGCACATCCTGCCACGACCTAGTGTATAAATTCCTACTCGCTCCAAATCATGATGATTCCTCAAGCAGTTGTTCATTCAAGAGACCCTTTCTGTCTCAGTCTCAAGCAGGATCCAATCCTCATTTTAAAACACAGTCCTGGCTCAGATCTTGATACCTTGGTGACACAGAAGTCCTACCTCCAGTCAGGTTTTTAGTATGGAGATATACTTTCATATGTTTCTTCAGTTGTCCCTCACCTGAGATGGATTCCCTTGTATTGAGTTTGCTTGGCAAGGTTTTGGTAGCAGGGGGGCTACAGGGGTGGCTTGTGTGAGAAGGTGCTAGAAGCTTCCCCTGTGTCTGTTAGAGCCAGTGCCAGCCGGCTCCAAGATGGACCTGCTGCTGGCCAAAGCTGAGCTCATCAGCCAGGGTGGTAGCGCCTGGATGAAGAACAGTCCTACCTCCAGTCAGGTTTTTAGTATGGAGATATACTTTCATATGTTTCTTCAGTTGTCCCTCACCTGAGATGGATTCCCTTGTATTGAGTTTGCTTGGCAAGGTTTTGGTAGCAGGGGGGCTACAGGGGTGGCTTGTGTGAGAAGGTGCTAGAAGCTTCCCCTGTGTCTGTTAGAGCCAGTGCCAGCCGGCTCCAAGATGGACCTGCTGGCCAAAGCTGAGCTCATCAGCAAGGCTGGTAGCGCCTCTAGGATGACATATTTAAGAAAAGGGGAAAAAACTGCTGCACAACAGCAGCCAGAGGAAAGGAGTGAGAATATGTGAAAGCAACAACTCGGCAAAAACTAAGGTCAGTGAAGAAATAGGGGGAAGAGGTGCTCCAGGCGCCAGAGCAGAGGTTCCCCTGCAGCCCGTGGTGAAGGCCATGGTGAGGCAGTCTGTGCCCCTGCAGCCCATGGGGCTCCGTGGTGGAGCACATATCCATCCATCTGCAGCCTATGGAAGACCCCATGCCAGATCAGGTGCCCGAAGGAGGTTATAATCCTGTGGAGCAGGGTCCTGGCAGGACTTGTGACCCCATGGAGAGAGAAGCCCACCGAAGGAGAGGGGCCTGCCTGGTTGAGGAGGGGGAGTGATAGAGTGGCTTTGTGGGCACCTGGCATCCAACCAAGGTTAACACAGCACAACCCTTCACACTGTACCTCTACCCTATAGAGCTAATTCCTCCAAGATAATCACAGCCAGAGGTCCTTTGGCAATGTCTGTAGTAGTTTAGGTACAACCTCTCTGCTCAGGAAGGTATGAGAGTTAAATGCCACAGGCATGAGCTGTGTCACACCAGTTTGTCTCAGAGCCAGAGAACTGTCTCTCGACTATTTTATTTCCAAGTGTAAATGAAACCTCTGAATGCCTAAGCCCCTTTTAAAACCTTCTTGTCTAGTGTAGGTTTCCTAAACACTAAACACTAGTGTACATCTTTACAGCTAAAGAAATGTTTAAACAAGTAAGTGTTCGAGAGAAGAAAAGAAAGGGATTATAGATAATAACAAATCAGGGATACCGGACACACAAGCAGTTAAAGAAAGAATAAAGCAAGCGTATTTTGGAAAAACATTGAAAATACCAGAGGGAATGTGAGGAAATAAAACAAAGGTGAAAAGACTGAAAAGAAAACAGACCAAAGACAGAAACTAAATAAAGGAATGACAAAGACAAATGTAAAAGAACATTTACGATCAGGGGACACTCAATTTTTATACTAACTGCAACATACTGCCAAGACGTCAGCATTTTGAAAAGAGAGAGTCTTTCAATTAAAAAAATAAAAAAGGAAAATTAAGCTCTCTCTAATTTTTTGTCTTCTCTATCCAGATCCTGACTAAATGGAGAACAATGATTCATAAAATTCCCTCTAAACTGATCTGCTCACTCCCAGCCTCACTCGAACAGTCACTCTCTCTCTGCTCTGGTACTGAATTTAATTACTTAACTGTATTTCTGATGGTTTATCAAATAATGAGGGACTGATAAGATCTCAGCTGAGGAGGACAGCAAACATCCATGGTGACATTCAACAGTGAGGAGTTGGAAAAAGAAAGTCACTCCATTAACAGAAGCAACAGAAAAACAGACGCATTAGCAAACACTGGATTTGAAATTATTTCTTGATCATTTGCAGTCCTGTGTGCAGGCCAGTCCAGAAAAGCCATAGAGTAGTGTGGAGACTGAATTCTGTCCTTGGATTCTGCCACCATAATACATCAGAGATATATTTAAATACAGTGGAAGGGTGGGAGATGCCCGACTACACAGATACCCTGTGGGAAAGTGGTAACCTCTAGAATACCCTTTCCAATATTTGAAGACCCAGTTTTACTTTAACCTGGCATTCCCTAGGTTTGAAAAAAGGAGAGTGGATGTTTTCTGTTTTATCTTCGTTTCAAAGGAACTTCTAAAGAGACGACAAGAATATCTGCAAACCTTTTCATTGCCTTTCTTTCACACTTTGCAGAGAAAGTAAAAGAATCGACTTCATTTCTGCCTTCGAGGTAGTCATGGAAACCTGCACCAAAAACTGGGCTGAGGCCTTCATTTCGTCCACAGAGACTCAAGTGTTTATTAGGCAGTAACAGCTACCAGTCCTGTCAACTTATGCCCCGGACCTGCAGCAGAACCTGTGCATGTTGTTCAGCAGCTCCTACCACACACAACACGCATAAGTGCAGAGTCCACCTATGACTAATGAAAGGCTGGTTATCTCACAAACAGGTACTATAAGCTATGTTTTACTAGAAAAATGAACATTTTAAAAATACGGGCAATGTTTATAAAGCATTTCTATTTCCATTCAGTACTGGGAAAAGAAATAAATACATAAATATAGGATTTTGAAGGGAAGCTTGAGTTACCGTATTGTCTTCTGGTGTCACTGGTAGCCAAATTTTGTAATTTCATTAGTAAGTTAGAGATACTGGTGCTTCATGTTGTTGTTTTATATGTATGTGCTGCCGTAATTAAAATTAGTGAAGTCAGAATAGCCAATAGCATGGGGGTTGCACCTTTCAGTTATGCATATACAGTTCCCTTATTAAAAAAAAGTCTTCAGTTTTCTCTGGTGAAAGAGAAGGGCTGTCAAAGTGCCTGAGAATCTGCAAAGCAGTTGGTTGTTACTAAAATGGAATGGGCTTCAGGGGATTATTTCAATCATGGCTGAACTATAGAAAAAAAAAAAAAGACTTGTTTTGGTCAGCTAATGACTGAAGGAACTAATTCATCATCTTTGAAGGTGGATTCATTTGTCCACTGTAGATGCTTCCAGTGCCATAGCAGATTCTTTGAGTTATTAGTGGCAAATCATAGGTACTTCAAGGGCAGGTTGGAAAAGCTCCAGCAAAACATGTTCTGCTGCAAGTGCCCATTTCTTTCCCTTATTTAAAAAGGGACTCTGGAGTGTTTAGCTCATATATGGGCTATGTTACAGAAGCCTAAAGGCTCCTGAGGAGAATTGCACTGTGAGAAACCCCTTAAGTGCCAAGTGCACAATATGATCTCAGTAACCAACAAAAACAGATAGTGAGTTCTTTCCAAGTAGGATGTGCCTACTCCCAGGGAGGTATAAAAGAATCATTGCTGAAAAGAATCTAACCTCACCATATCAAGTAATGGTTGGATTTATTATACAGCATCTCAGACAGACTGTACCCACGTAGGATGAAGGAAAGAGGATTTTTAGTGAGTTTATAAGGCAGTTATGATCTGTTATTGAGATCTCACCTAGAAGAAACAACCTCATCTGCTAGGCTTCTTGTTATGGTCCTCTGGGACGTGTGCAGTGGTTTGAAAGGAAAGCAATAAATTTCAAAGCTGACCCACAATGGCTTAAACCAGTGGCGATCAAATGTGAGTTCATTACTTAATTAATCTTACTTCAGTGTCTAGTCAGGGCTGCCCACCACATCCTTCTCCTGCACCATGACCGAGCTACTACATAAACGTGGAAGTCTGAAAACTTCTGACAACATGCAGGATCAATTGAGCTTTTGCAAAGACTGAATACTCTATGTTGCAGAAAAGTCACCCACTCCACGCACTATTAGCCCAGTCCTTCCTAGTGACAGGAAGAATATTTCCTTATGCAGAATAAACATGAGTGGAGAATGACCAGGAGCAAAAGGAAGAGGGTGCCAAGGAGAATACTGCAGCAGTCACCGGTCAGTCTGGCTCACAGACCACTCCCTTGGCATTTCCAAGTTCTCCCCGGGGAAGGGAATTCTACAGTCATTTATGTCACAAAGTTCACTAGATGGACTTTTTTGCTTCTATACAAACAGGTGATTATGCAATTGATAGTCTATCAATTGCAGTCTCTTTAGGCTCCCAACACAAGGTGTGAAATCCGGTGCGTTTTATTAACTCCCTCTTAAAACGTCCCAAACATAGCTTCATCATTTATATTAAAGGGCATGGTGAACCTTCCTCATATCAACTGAGACACTAGCGAACAAGAAATAAGCAGAGTTGGGGGAGCAACCCTTCAGTGACCTAGGACATGTCACCTAATTTTAGAAACCTAGAAGATTCATATTCACTTATGAGCTCATTGTCAAGTCTCCTTTTATATAGTCAACAGAGACAAGTAGACATATGAACAAAGCAATTTGTCTGACCTATTTTGACTGTCTGCTTTAAACTTTCTACTTCTCTTCCACGAATGTAAAGGAATTCTTAACAGCTAGCGCATATGTTGACATCTACATAGTAGATACGTAAATTTGGGCAGAATAACCCCACCTCCAGTCTCTTCTGGAGTATATAGATCAGCAATATGAAACCCAAAACAGCAAAGTTTGACCTACCACAAAGGCTTGAGAAGGAATTAGACTGTTTAGGGTGTCAATAAGTTGATGCTGAAATATTTAAGGTAACAGAAAAACTAAAAGAAAGTTTTACTGAATACATGACAGCAAGAGCTCTAAAGTTTCTATGCAAAGTAGTCTGTAAAGAGCAATCCTATTAAGGCAAACAAAAAGAACAACATCACGGCCTTTCTACTATCTTTAATATACTATTTATTATTTCTTGGAGTTTAAATATTTTAGGTTGTTTTCATTTACTTGTATTAATCTTTGTAAATTACTGAAATGAAAGTATCTGTGTGGATCACAACAGCTGAGAATCTGGCTCCATATTTCTTTTAAAAACCAAGAAGACATTTATTCACTTTTCTCCCCTTGCGTGCTTAACTGGAAAAGTCCCTAATGTCCTTGTTTCCACTCACCACGTTTGTTGTCAATGACAAAACAAGATTTGAAGGGTAATTACATCAGGAGGACGAAGAGGTGGATTTTCAGAAAGGATTTACTGCTACAAGGGACAAGTCAGCCTTTTTCAGCTCTACATGAATGTCCTGAGGGCCTCAGGCAGGAATGTCACACCTTTGCCTGAAAAAGTTGTCAACCAGCAACCTGGATTTTGTCACAGGATGGTCCACAAGGCAGGATGCAGGCACTAGGGCATCTAGCCATCATTCTAACACATGAACTGATGTGGAGGTCATGTGCTGCAAAATGTCCATTAACAACAGATACAATCAGGTAGTTTCTTCTAATATCCAGTGTTTTCACTGTTCAGGAAAATTGCTGCTTTTGACTTCATAAAGCAAAATTTTAAAAAGGAGCTGATACAATGCTAGCAATAAATTTGCATTGAAATAGTTGAAAGAAATATAGTCAACTTGCTGCCTGACTTGGGCATTTTAGTGTTGAAAAATAACCAAGTCTGTAAGAAATACCCAGTAATGGTCCTTCTTCTATCTGGAGGAATAGTTTTTTAAATTTTTTCCCCCCCCTTGCATAGCATGCAGAAAACACCTATGAATTTTAATAGAACTTTAATATTTTTAAAATAAAGATAAAAGCGTGATTACAAAAATGTGAAATGGTAAATTGCAGATGCTGTGACTCCCATGTGCAAATGAGAATCCAGGTGTTTAAATGTTTCTACACTAATTAGGATTATCAATTCCATTGACTTCCAAGAGCACTTGTGTAGGAAAGAAATAAGAACAATGCGGTTTTGCAAGAAAAAGGAATAACTGATAAAGGGGATTCACAGAACTGGGGGTTGGCAGGGACCCCTGGAGACTGCCTAGTCCAACTCCTGTGCTCAAAGCAGGGGCAGATAGACCAGGTAACTTAGGTTATTCAAAACCCATTTCCAATCAGTTTCTGAATAACTCCAAGTTTTGAGACTCCACAAATTCCATGGGCAACCTATTCCAGTACTTGACCATTCTAACAATAAAAAAGTGTTTTCTCATCTTTAAGTTGAATTTCATGGACTTCATGTCCACCAGGAGCCTTCGGTCCTTCTCTGCAAAACTGTTTTCCAGCCAGCTGATCCCCAGCCTATCCTGGTGGATAGGGTTATTCCTCTCTGGGTGCAGAACTTTGCATTTCTATTTCTTGAACTTGATGACATTCCTCTCTGCCTATTTCTCCAGCCTGTCC
This sequence comes from Phaethon lepturus, assembly GCF_000687285.1. Classification (NCBI taxonomy): domain Eukaryota; kingdom Metazoa; phylum Chordata; class Aves; order Phaethontiformes; family Phaethontidae; genus Phaethon; species Phaethon lepturus. Next base: position 19,069 of record NW_010558101.1, on the reverse strand, counting down.
AGTTCCCTCTGAATAACAGCACAACTAACCATTTGGTCTATCAATCACTCCTCTCAAATTTGTGTAATCTCCAAACTTTCTGAAGGTGCACTCTGCCTCGTCATCCTGGTCATTAATGAAAACATTAAACAGCATTGGTCACATTCAAATGTTAGACCTTTACAGTTCAGCCCAGCCTACCCAGGCTCTCTTTACAGTCAGTGGAGAAGAGGTAAGTATCTTCAGAGAACAATTTCTATACCCTAATGCTACATTACCCCTGTGCCTAATTTTGGACAAAGTGAGGTACTGCTTTGAAATAGTCTATTTTTTTGCCTCTGCTTACTTAGGCTGACAAGGTCAAACAAAAAAATTCCATCCCAACGTTTAAGACACCAAAGCATTAATGATAAGCAAAACAGAGCACTGACTTCCATCTATGTCATGGTCTTTTCTTACTTTCAGTAAGTAAGTACTGAGTAAGTACTTTCAGTAAGAAAGTACTTTCATCACTATCTTTATTCCTTTTACTAACACAGCCTAATAACTTCCTTGCATGTTTTACTTCAGCTGTCCTTGATTATAATTTTGGCAGTTTTTTTTTTCTTTTCCTCTGAGTGGTTTCAATTAAATTGAAATTCATTGAAGATGTAAGAGTGTTATAATTTGTCCTTACAAAGTAGACTCCTTATCATTTCTGTATAACCTGACAGCTCTTGTGTTTCCTAGTCTTTTACCTTTACAGAATTTTACTAACATTTCAAAGAAATCTCTCAAAACTATTCTAGAACAGATTTTAATAAGTGTCGCTCAGCCAGTTCAAGAAAGATATCCCAATTTACATTTTCTGAAGATCTGATTCATTTCTTGATCATCTGCAGATTTTACTAACATATCCTTCATTTCCAGACCTTACATCGGATTAGGCTAGCATAGCTCACTATTAATTTTGAGAAAGAATCATATACCGCTTTGTTTTCTTTTTGTTTAGGGCTCAGACACACAGTAAAATTTTTACAGCTTTCGAAGTGGTTATGTCTCAGCTGACACACAGTAAGATTATCTGTCTCTCTTGGTTCACATCAAATCCAACGCAGTATAATTTATTTTTAGTTCTATTTCTTTGTCAGTAAGCTAAGTTTCGTTTCCCGGCATTCACCATAGGCAAAGAGCACACGCAAGAAGTTACCATAGGCCAGCAGATGTGTGAACATCTGTTAAATTAAGGTAAATCAGTCACATTTGAGCCACTCGCTCTTCTGATCTCAGCTGATGCCTGATTTCCTTCAAGGTAGAATCTTTCTTCAGTAAGGATGTTATTAAAAACTTTGAAAACCCAAATCCACTATAGCCCGTCTATGGTATGTGTTACCATAAAGGCCAGCCTCTCTTGGGCTTTGAAAGTTTAAACTAATTTTTTTAAACAGACCGCAGTTAAAATGCCTGGCTTTTATAAGCAATACAAATTTTCATGATATAACAATTCTTCTCCTTCATATTATGCTGCTTCACCCATACAGATACAATAAAACGTTGAAGATTACTGACATCTAAAGGATTGTCCCAGATATCTGAGTATTTTGACATTATAATGATTTGGGAATTCAGTTTGTTGGAACTGTTACTTCAGGTGCTCTGAAAATTCAGAGGGACATGAGTGGATCATTCATCTACAGATGAAGATTTTTTATCTTATCTTTACAACAGCTATAGACTTATGAAAGCTGAGACTGTGGAATACAATTCATAACTCCCTGTGCACAGGATTGCTATTCTTGGCAGATTTCCGTTATAAAATCACCCATAAAATTCATCAGCAATTCTTGCCTCAATTTCCCTATTGTATTATCTATCAGATTTATTGTGCCCTTATGTTGTTGACTTCCCCAGAGACCTGGTGAAATGGCATAACTTCTTTAACTAAAGACCATGGATACTCAGTTGCAGGGAAATATTTATAAACTACTGTGCATTAAAGAAACACTAGTAGGCAAAGTAAAAGGGATATGGGAAGTTTTTATCTTCACAGGCAGGTCAATTATCCTTTGAAGCAACTGTGATATATGCAGTACTTCATAGCTAATATGCAACTAACATGAGATCATAAAGGTGTTGCTCCATTCCAGCAGAGCTTTAAGTGCTGCTTGGCAAGGTACTTCAAAATCATTACTCCACAACCAGTAAAATGTGTTCTCTATTCGGCATATTAAAGTTTTACAAGAGCTGCTTGATTAATTTGCTTTCCTTGACTGGTGGTCTGCATTTCCTACCCTGACTATAGCTGTAACTACTGTTTACATAGAGGTTCGTAAGGACTCTGTTACCTATCCATCAACATTGCCATTGGTCTCTGCTTTGAACTGATCATAGAATCATAGAATCTTTGGGTTGGAAGGGACCTTTAACGGTCATGTAGTCCAACCCGCTGCAATGAGCAGGGACATCTTCAACTAGAGCAGGTTGCTCAGAGCCCCGTCCAACCTGACCTGGAATATTTCCAGGGATGGGGCATCTACCACCTCTCTGGGCAACCTGGGCCAGGGTTTCACCACCCTCACTGGGAAAAATTTCTTCCTCATATTTAGTGTAAATCTGCCCTCTTTTAGTTCAAAATCATTACGCCTTGTCCTATGGCAACAGGTCCTGCTGGAAAGTCTGTCCCCATCTTTCTTATCAGCCCCCTTTAAATACTAGAAGGCTGCAATAAGGTGTCCCTGGAGCCTTCTTTTCTCCTGACTGAACAACCCCAACTCTCTCAATCTGATCTGGTTGGATGTCCCTCTGTTCAAAAGCATCACTCTTGAGCAGACATCTATCACAGCCAGAGGAAAGAGTAAGAGCAGAAGAATGCAACTCTGAACAAGAGCCCTTTATTCTCACTGTGTCTGAAGATCATCCCAAGTGCAGTACTTGTACAGGACCTTCAAATCAACTCCGTAACTCAAAATAATATGTTTACTGCAGTGTAATGCCACTCTTAACACCCTTAATTAGCTTTGTTGATGTGCTGAACTGATTGTCTTGAGATAAAGCTGTCATTATGAAGTTATGGTTGCTTCCCAGACCCAAGCTAACCTCTGTGCAAGGTGCTGCACACTCTCAGCTGTGAGGAAATACCAGGAGTAACTTTAACAAGGCATTCTCCAATTTAGTACAAGCAGACTCCAGCTGGTGATGGACTATGGCAAGACATAGTCCCTGAACTCCACCAACAGCACACCAACCTCATATTGTCTCTGAGAAACAAGTTTACCCTTCCCATCTGAAAGCAGAACTAAAGTAATAAAATAAGCAATGAAAGGGAGTTATCTGTTGCTGTGAAAGGTGGTAAATACAATGACCGATTGCCTGATGCCAAATGAATAAATATGCGACATTGGTGTGCAGAAAATAGTCTGATATAACCCTGGCATTGACAGGTTGTTTGGAAGTGTGGAAAAATTGCCAAGGTGTTCAGAGAGGATGACCAAATTATCTTTCTTTGCCTTATGTGTACAATTCCTTGTTATTTTCCAATGCAAACAGCAGAACCATTCTGAGTATAACAGCTTGTACTTCATTGAGCACTTTGACTTGGCAATTTATGGTGATGTCCCAGATGAATTGGCCTCCTCCACACTTCTAAACAAGAACATAGAAAGCTTTCATGGGCCAAAGTTCAGCCCATCTTGAGTAAAAAAAAGAACAGATATAATATGTTTCCTGATTCCTTGCTGGCTAGGAAAATGATTCCCCTATTTTTGTGATTCCTCAAGCGCATATTGTTCAGTTCTCAGGGAAACGTATCCGAGAACAGGCCTGGGACTGCAACCCTGTCTCTTCTGTCCTTAGAGAGATGAAAAACCTTCTGGGTTTTTTGAACAGTTTCATTCCTACACTGAAAGATAAAGTTAAATCACTGCAATAACCACTAGCAAGTTCCATAATTCATTTTTTTCCCACCCACATTTCCTACTGTCCTCCTTTTCTATTGCACCTTGAACAGCCTAAGTTCATCCAGCTGTATCCCATCTTGTGGTTAATGAACTCACTACATTTGGACAGTATTAGAACTTTCCACAGCACATGTTCTTGCAACACCAGGGATGGAATTCATGTCACACAAATTTAGCTCTCTAAAGTGAAACATCTATACCCAATCTAGTTTCCCTCATCTCCCTCCATAGTGAACATAAGATGAGCAATTCACCTCAGCAGCACAGGGGTTTGCCTTGCTCTGGTACAACATGTTACTCATCTTGGCAAATAGAGAGCTTGATAAAGCAGAAAACCAGTTTGATTAGCTCAGAAGAATCTGTTGACTAGGGACAGCCCTGAGAACAGTAGAAGTATAAACAAAGGAGGAAGAAAAACAATTGACATTAAAGTCAGTGTTGGGACAAGATGTTAAACTGGGAAGAAGAATAAAGCTTTGGATCATCAGTAGAGAAAGGCCTTGGAAGTGCCTTCCAGAAAGAGGAGGATAGTCAGAAAAGGTTACAATTTTAAAAGGGCTCTATATAATGTGAATATTTTGTAAACCACTTTCTATGACACATGGATTATTGCAGTGTTAATAGTGTGTTCCCAATCACACGGCCTCTGGCTGAGAGCTCTCTCCCATCCAGCCACCTTAAAGCGTGGAGTGAACTCATCTCTCAGGAGAAAACTGCAAGGAGAAAACTACAATGTGTTCTTGGCCTTTCCTGCTCCCACTAATCCAGAGGCAGCGAAGGCTGCTGAGCTTTTCCTGGTAGCGGGTAATGATTGTAGCTCAGACACATGGACAGACAGGAGGCATTCAGGCCTCAGAAGAACAGCTTCTACTCACACAAAGGGCAGTCCGAGTCTCTTTCCTTTGGTCTGGCATAGCAGGAAATGAAAATGAGTCTAGAGAAAATGTTGTGGGATTCTTTTTTTTCCTTTATTTTGGCAGATTACAAAGGCCTTTGCACTCTGTGTCACAAAACAAGGACACACCAGATGACACAATCATGAGAAAGTTGCAGGTATTCCCAACTTTTTCAGCCCTTTGCCTTAGTTTGTCTATAGGTAGTTTGCCTTTTGAAAAAGCTGGAAGTCCTAATATCTTGGGTAGCATTGCAAAATTATATCGTGCTATAAAACTGGTTTCCCCAGTCATGGTTCAGAGCATTTACAAGGTATTAGTTGAGGTAACATTTCGGAGTGCCCAGTGCCTTAAAAAGGTGTGAATATCCATGGCTTACAGCACTGAAGCTTGTTATGGGCATTACTTTTTAAAAACTAAAACCTAGATAATGTAAATATTCAGCTTGATTCACACACCACTGCTTCACTATTATTCTGAATAAACCAGCATTATTACTGTCCTTCTAGGAAAAAAAGTAAATATAAATGAATGGAAGTGATTCATTCCCATGTAATCACCTTCTCAGCCTGTGATTAAAGCCATTGATTTCTATATTCATCTTCATGATTTCCATGTGACAATTCTAAAAGATAAGGTGGCCCTATGATGCCCTGTTATGTGGTCCAATAGTGGCCCTATAAGGTGGCAGAATATGTCCCTAATTGAATACCTGGGAAAATTTGAACAATGCAAGATCAAAACAGTTTAATATGAACATACATACACACACAAACATATAGGTACATGCAAAATTTGTGGCTGAAATGTGATATATTGTTGTCTTTTGTTAATTCAAGAGATGTCAAAAAACAAAACAACCCCCCTACCAAAACACAACTAGAAGAGATTGGTTGTATCCATTACAGCATTGGTTGTATTTGTGTGGAACTCAAATTTGCTACATCAGAATTCTTTTGATACACAGAGCTGTATGAACAGGAGTCAATAGGGTCTATAAAAAAATGGGTTAATGTTCTGTATTGAGTGTGGCTGTTGAAGTCAAAGCTGAAAACCCTAATTATGGATGTTAAGATGCATGATGATGAAGTTTATGAATTGCCAGGATATTTTCCTTTAGAAATTATGTGGAACTGGAATATTCCGTGTTATCCAGAAGACAACTGAAATGTTATTCCTTTCCATTGAATAGCTCTGATTTTTTATTGTCATTCATACCAGTAAAACCTAGGATATAAGGATGTAAATTCAGTCAGGCTGAAATCCCCCTCATCTCCAAAATGCCCGCTGCTCAGTTTTAAATATATTGACTCATATTTCAAAGACACAGTGAAAATTACTCTTCTGCATGGGCGGTCTTTCAGGGCCTTGGATGAGAGTAATTTCATTAAAATGTGTACCTCTAAAACTGAGCTAATTTCCACAGATTCCCTGTATAGTTGCTGAGACATGGCCAACACAGCCAGTAGAGTGCAGAGCACAACTTAGATCATCCTAAATTAAGCATCTCAAAGCGTCAGATGAGTTGTGTCCTGTTTCTCTATATTTTCTTCAGGAAGGAAGGAAGGAGGGAGCAAGGGAAAGGAAGAGAGAGATTTGAGACAGACACACAGCATAAAAAATTTCATCGCAAACAGGAAAATTTTGCCACAGCTGCACTCAGCTGATTAGTAGCACCTTATATTGGACAACAAATTAAGGTCAAATAACATGAAGCGTTCAGTAACAAAAGTTCTTCTTGTTGCTCCAACCTCCTTCCTTTACTTTCCTCACGTTAGATCAAGTCTAAATTCTGTTCAGGTCTTCATTTGCACCCACCTTGAATTTAATACGTAATTTAAGCTCAGAAAAAATGACACAGAATAAACGGTGGCTTGAGAAGCAGGTGGAGCAGTCATGCAAAGCAAAGACTATTTAGGTTAGTTGATGAAAAAACAAACTAGTTAAAATCTGTGGCCTTCAAGTGCTGGTATGGCTTATCATGATGATGATCATCATGTGCCTTTTAAGCACTTTCGTGATGAAACTTTGACCCTTTGGAAATTCATTAAATCAAAGAATTTTGCCCAAAGATTTCACAATTTCACTGTAGTGTATAACACATCAGTTGTCCATTACTGCCCTGTTCCCCTATTTCCTTGTACTCTCAGTGGAGGGGATTTCTTCTAAGCTCTTGAAATAACTACAGTAACATTGCTGTAGGCAGGCACAGATTCACGGGTTGGTTTCTCACAGAAACACAGCACCTGCCCATCCTAGTCAGCGTCCGACAAAAATGTTCTAAAAGGAAAAGCAACCTAAGAAAGAGAAAGTTTTATTGATCTCCAGCACTGGGAGATCCACTTCAGCAGCCTCCGAAGGATGCAATTTATTAAGACGAGAAATTAAGATGCCCCAAAGCCCTCATTTCTGCGGGCTGCGTTATTAATGGCAGTCATGGCTGCAGACGGCAGAGAGCTACATGCAAGTAGCTTTCTTGGGTTTTCTCATCCCCAGCAAGGTAGAGAATTAAATGTGGACAAGGACAACAAAGTAAAGGACAGACCACCAGTGGTATGGGAGAGTCAGGAGCAAAGCATAGGCCAAGGTTTAAAGATTTGTCTGTGCATTGGCTAATAGCCCGATAACCTCTGAAGTATCCTTGCTTTTAAACATGAAAACTATCTTAGGAACTCGGTAGTGGTAGCACAGAATAACTCTGAGTTACTTTTACACTTATTTTCTGGCTCAGCCCAGTCTGGTGAACTGGCATCTCAGGATCTTTTCTTGCTGTCCCCTGGGAGCGTATTCGGCAGCAAAGACCAGCATTTCATTTGAGCACCAGGCAAAAAAAAAAAAACACCACCAAAAAAACCCCAAGCCTTCACATGCAGTAGGAAAGGTGAGTTTATATTTTATGGTATTTCTTTCATTACGTCCCAGCGTTCACTTCCATCCCTAGAGTTTGTTGCCAGCTGGAGTAAATGAAGCACGGGATGAGTTTGTATGTTGTTCCGAAATGTGTAACTCACTGGAGGAATAAGGGTAGGGACACATAAGGGAAAGGAAGCGAATGATCCTCTCTCGGCAAATAAAACAAAATGTCTGATAACCTGAAGTCAGCACAGTGTGAGGCTGTTTTTGGACAAGCAGAATAAATTTTGTGATGGAGTCTGGGTAGGATGGTACACAGTCACTGTGTCGTGACTCTCCAGGGCACAGCTTGGCTGCCATTAGACATGCCCAAAGAATTGGATATTTTATGAGGACTGCCTTATTCAGAAAGCCATGAAATGAGAACGCTGTGTGAGGCAGACAATAATATTTCCAATAATATTTTGCACATTTGGGGTGTGTGCATGTCTCCCACTTAGATGAAACCAAAATTTTGTGACATGGATTTAGATGTCATTTGGACTGCTCAGTGTCATCCAGCATTGCTTGGCTCTAACTGATCACAAAATCTTCCTTCATGGGCAACAATCACAGGTTTTACAGAAATAATTCTGGTTCGTGTTCTGCAAAGGAGTGGTTGTATTCCATGTTATCTTCAACCCAGTAATGAAAATAATAATTAAAAAAAAAATAATGCAGGATTACATTAAAACAACTCTGCCAAAAAAACCAAAAAACAAATCAAACCAGGACATTAGAACTTACAGATCATAAATATGTCAGTGAATAAACCCTAAGTGCAGTAATATGTTATTCAGTGTCAGTCATCCAGTCACTCCAATCCAAAAGGCCAGCAGCCTCCTTGTCTTCTAAAACAGATCACTAAAATGGAAATAATGTGGGTATTTTTCCCTCTGCCTTTTTAATCTGTTTTCCAAAGCAAACTAAATGCTCCAGTTTGTTCGCATGTGCAAAGACATCCCGAGGCAATCTTAGTCTTTTAGGATTGTTTAACCTAAAGGAAATATACATTGTTGTTCACAATATAATGCGTATTTGCACTGGGGTTACTCCTCCGATTTCGCGTGTCAGTGAAGCCATAAAACAAATGGAAGGCCCACATCACTGAAGACACTTCTGCTTAGAGTGACTTGAGTGAGAAATGAGGGCATTCAGTACTTCATATCTAGATAGCTTCAGTGTTACAGATATACATAGGATTAATTTAGCTTTGAGTACCAGCTCTATCTCCTCTGGTCACCAATGTAGGGAATAACACAAAATTCCTTTCATTATTCTTTCACAACTTTTTCCTTTTTAACTATTTTCCAGCAGGTTAATAGAACTTGCTGGCATTAACTGAAAGGTAGTGTAGATTTTTTCATGAAAGCGTATGAATTCTTTCCTTCTGCTCACCCTCTGTAGAAAACGAGATGCCCACCACTGTGTCTAAATCCCATAGGATTTCTTCGAACAACTGCCAGCTCCTGACACCTGCATTAGGCTGTGGACATCTCTCCAGCTGTAACCATGCTGTAAAGAACATTACTCCCAGTCAGCTTACAGACGCTAATCTGTGCTGCACTGCCTCCGATCTGCCCGCTGAGCTGATTGCATGAGCATTGCCTAACCCAATTTACTTCAAATAAATCGGGTTAGCTTAAATAATAAGGCTTTGCTAACCAAGGTCAATGTGATACAATCGGGTTAGGGAGCGCTCCCGCAAGCAGCTGGGCTGGCAGATACATAAAATCATGGAATAGTTTGGGTTGGAAGGGGCCCTTAAGGTCACCAGTCCAACCCCCCAGCAATGAGCAGGGACATCTTCAATTAGATCAGGTTGCTCAGAGCCCCGTCCAACCTGACCTGGAATGTTTCCAGGGATGGGTCATCTACCACCTCTCTGGGCAACCTGGCCGAGGTTAAGGACTCTGTGCTGGGCCTTGTTGATCCTTATGAGGTTCACACGGGCCCATTCCTCGAGCTTGTCCAGGTCCCTCTGGATGGCATCCCATCCCTCAGGCATCTCAACTGCACCACTCAGCTTGGTGTTGTCTGCAAACTTGCCAAGGGTGCACTCAATCCCCCTATCTATGTCATTGATGAAGATATTAAAGAGTACTGGTCCCAGTACAGACCCCTGAGGGACACCGCACGTCACCAATCTCCATCTGGACATTGAACCATTGATCACTACCCTCTGGATACAACCATCCAACCAATGCCTCATCCACCCAACAGTCCACCCATCAAATTCATATCTCTACAATTTAGAGAGAAGGATGTTGTGGGGGACCATGTCAAAGGCCTTACAGAAATCCAGATAGGTGGCATCGGTAGCTCTTCCTTTGCCCACTGGTGTGGTCAGCCCATCATAGAAGGCCACTAGGTTTGTTAGGTAGGATTTGCCCTTGGTGAAACCATGCTGGCTGTCTTGAATCACCCTCCTGTCCTCCAAGTGCCTTAGCATAGCTTCTAGCAGGATCTGTTCCATGATCTTCCCAGGCACAGAGGTGAGGCTGACAGGTCAGTAGTTCCCAGGCTCCTCCTTGCTACCCTTTAAAAATGGGTGCAATGTTACCTTTTCCAGTCACCAGGCACTTTACCTGACTGCCAGGACTTTTCAAATGTCATAAAGAGTGGCTTGGCAACTGCATCAGCCGATTCCCTTAGGACTCTCGGATGCATTTCATGAAGTCCCATGGACTTAGGTATGTTCAGGTTCCTCAGGTGGTCTCGAACCTGATCTTCTCTTACAGTGGGAGAGACTCCTCCAGTCCCCATCTTGCAGGCCATCCCCTC
>NW_010558101.1:363-8372 GCF_000687285.1 Phaethon lepturus | reverse complement strand
TTGTTGCCAGTTTGCCGGTCTGCCAGTCTTGCTTATCAAGGCGGGTACGTTTTCTTTGACCTTCCTTTTCTGGCTGACATACCTGTAGAAGCCCTTATTATTATTCTTTTCTTCCCTTGCCAAGTTCCCTTCCCAGCCACACCAGATCACACCTGATCCCAACCCTACACTACCAGGCAACATCCTTGTATTCATCCCAGGATCCCTGTCCCTGCTTCCACTGCCTGTGCATTTCCTTCTTGCCCTTTAGTTTGCCCAGTAGGTTTCCACTCAACCATGTCGACCTCTTGCCTTCCTTCCCTGATTTCTTACACCTGAGGATTGAGAGCTCTTGTGCCTTATGTAAAGCATCCTTAAAGATCTGCCAGCTCTGTTCTGCTCCCTTGTCCCGAGGGCAGTTTCCCAGGGCGTCCTGTTGACTAACTCCCTGAGAGCTGGAAGTTTGCTTTCCTAAAATTCAGGGTCCTGACTTTACTCTTTGCCTGCCCCATATCCCTCAGGACTGCGAACTCTGCAGTGATCACTGCAGCCCAGGCTGCCTCCCATTGACATCACCGATTAGCTCACATGTGTTGGTGACCAACAGGTCCAGTATGGCATCCCCTCTGGTAGGGCTGTCTATCACCTGGCACAGGAAGTTATCCTCAGTGCACTCCAGGAGTCTCCTGGATTGCCTACAGCTCGCCGTGCTACTTTTCCAGCAGATGTCGGGGTAGTTGAAGTCCCCCAGCAGGATGAGAGCCTGTGAGCACAATGCCTCCTGTAGCTGGAGTAAGAAGTCTTTGTCAGTAGATTCCCCTTGATCAGGTGGCCTGTAGTAGACACCAGCCACAAGGTTCCCTTTGTGGCCTCAATCTCTGATTTTTATCCATAAACTTTCAATCTGCTCATGGCTATTCCTCAGAGACAACTCTTCACACTCTATCCATTTCTTGACATAGAGGACAATGCCTCCACACCTCCTTCCTCGCCTGTCCCTTCTGAAGAACCTGTAGCCATCGATAGTCACACTCCAGTCATGGGATTCGTCCCACCAAGTTTCAGTAATGGCAACAAGGTTGTAGCTTTCTAGCAGCACGGTTGCTTCCAACTCCTCCTGTTTGTTGCCCATGCTGTGTGCATTGGTGTAAAGGCACTTCAGGTGCGCTGTTATCTGTCTCTCATTTTTAGAGGAACATCCCTTAATTCCTGTGAGGTATTTCACTGATGTTTCCCTGTTGACTCTTATTAGCTCGGGCACCCCTGTCTCATCTCTGTAAGACTTCAAGTGTGCTGCAGCGTAACCAGCACGTCTCAGAGCAACAGGCTGAGGGTCCTTGCTAGCATTCCATCCCTCTAACCTTGATGTGTCATCCCACAGCTAGTCAAGGGCAAGTCTGATGTTATCCTCCTCCCCCTTCAAGTCTAAAGTTTAAAACTCTGTCAATGAGTGCCACTAGCTTGTGAGGAAAAACCCTCTTCCCCCTTTGAGAAAGGTGAATCCCCTCTGATGCCAGCAAGTCTGGTGCCATGCAGGCTGTCCCATTATAAAAAAAAAACAAAATTGTGGTGGTGACATCACTTACAGAGCCATTTATCTATAGACTGTGCTCATCTGTTCCTCCCTATGTTGCTGTCCGCAACTGGAAGGAGAGGGGAAAAAATAACCTGTACTCCAGATTCCCTTACCAGACATCCCAAGGCCCTGAAGTCTTTTTTAGATTGCCCATGGACTACACATTGTGGCTTCATTGCCACCCACATGGAAAAGCAGTAGCAGGTAACAGTCCAAGAGCCACACCAGGCTAGGAAGTTTCCTAGTGATATCCTTAACCGAGGCCCAGGGATGCAGCAGACTTCTCTAAGAGGAGAGTCTGTCTGGCATGTTAGACCTTCTGTTTTCCTGAGAAGGGAGTCTTCTACAACTATAACCCATCTTTTCTTCCTCGTGGAGGTAGTCGTTATACAGGGCATAGGTCTTTCTGACCTTGGAAACACCTGTGGTGTAGAGGGACCATCATCCACATCACCCATGGACTGGCCTTCCACCTCCTGAGCCTCATACCTGCTGTAATGAGGCACCTGGGAAGGCACAGTGGGTGAGGAGGGAGTTCACCTGCCACCCCAGATGTGGACTTGCCTCCATTTGCATCTTTCCTTTAAGCTATTGCCCTCAGCCTGGCAGGGGGAGGATGCAGGACCTCCTTGATCTTGGGTTTTTTCTGGTGGCACTTCCTGTTTCAGCCTCAGGGAGGGCAGAGCATGGTTCCACCAGTCTCTTTCTCAGACTCCCTGATGCTCCTTAACCTTTCTATTTCCTCCCGTAGCTCTGCCACCAGGACGAGCAGATCGTCCACTTGGCCACACCTCACACAGCTGCTCTCACTGCTGCCATCCGTTCCCAGCGAGAGGCTCTGGCACTCTCCGCAGCCCGAGACGGTGGCTGCATGTTTTCGTGGGAGCTCTGTCTGCGTTGCCACATCCATTCTGGCAAGTGCAGAGGTGGTGACAAGATGGTAGAGTTGGCTAGAAGTGGTCGTGTCTTCAGAAAGCTACAGGACTTCACAGTTGTTGCACAGACTCCGGACTGCAGAACTCATAAACCCAAGGTCTTCCAATGCCACAACTCCTTTTTTTTTTTTTTCCTTTTTCTTGTATGTACTATTCCTCACTTTTGACGCTCATAATTTTGACTATCAACTGGTAGCTTAATTCCACCACTCTTGACAGAGCAGGTGAAAATACGTTTTAGTAATGCATATGTTCTAAATTTGTGATGAGAAACATTTTTCAGTAAGAAAAAATGTAGCAAATTCTCTCGCTATTTCATTTGCCATTTAATCGATGTATTCTTATCATGCACATTAAATGGTGCATTGTCAGTTTAATTTGTTAAACTCTTATTGTGGTTCTTTTTTTATCTCACTTGCTTCCCCCTTCCTCAATAGATAACCAACGTATCATTTTGCATCCCATGTGGGGTTTCTCTGATTTAACCTAGTAATCTTTTAATTCCTAATTTGGTATTCTGCTTTAATACTTTCACCCATGAAAGAGCCTGGAAGGCTGAAGCTAAGAAAAATCACTTCCATTTTCTGAGATACTACTGAGTGGTTTAATGTAAAATACGCATGCAATGCACAGTTTGTGATCTCAGATTTTATCATCCATGCGTTTCAGAGCTGAGTCAATCCTGATCAGTGTTTTGATGAAAGGATAAAGATTCAAGTCTAGGCTGGAACCACTTAACAGTGGTGAATTACTGAAAAAAGTGGTTGCATAAGAGTGAGGAATAGTTCACTAAAGAGAGGAATCTTGGGTCCAAACCACTGGTGAGAAAAGTAGATATCAGCACAATTAGTCTAAAGCAAGACTTTAAGTTTAATTAACCTTGGTGCTTAGTTATCAGGGATTTCCATTTACATTAATGGTTCAAATCAAAGTGTTAAAATAACAAATGGGCAATCTATATTTTAATCATAAATACTATTTCCATTTGTTTACTAAAAATTTACTTTTTTTTTTTTTTTTTTTTTCCCCCCAAATGTAAGGTTGGTGATAACTGACTTGGGACACACAGTTTGGAAATTCTTTTTGAAAACTGGGGAAGGTATTCAGGAAAAGCTTTAAGAGGATGTATATTTTAATTACTATCTTAAATCCATTTTAATATATTAGACCATGCCATCTGATGCATTCTGATTTACTTTATAACAATTCATAAGTTAATCATGATTTACTGTGCCAGAATTGAACAGAAGTTAGAAACACATTTGGAAAAGCACACCCCCCCAGTGTTTTAAGCCCCACTGCCCTGCCTGCAGAAGGAAAAATAAAGTTCCTCATGACATTGAATTTTATTTATAATTACATGACATCGTGAACAGAGAAAATATCACGTGGTGTTGGTGAACTGACTACTGCTCCTGGTCACCAGGGCTTGATTTCTCCCCAGTTACTTATTAACATTTACATTATAAGCAGAAATATTTGAAACTCTTTCTACTGTTAATAGAGAGCCAGACACCTCCGCTGCATGAATCATATTTTGACTTCAGTCACTCTTTGCAGATGCCTAGCTCTCTTTGATTGCAGAGGAAGCCTGGAATCTCAGCACTCCTAATTCAGACACGGTATTAGAGTTTGCTCTTTAGTACCATCTTCAGGGTTTTACTTCTTAGGACCTCCTTCTGTCATAGCTCACAAGTGTTTTCACTTTTTTCCTTGTTATACCTCTGTTTCGCTAGCACCTTGTGACCTCTAAAAGATCTCCCAGCTTCCAAACTGCACATTTTTGTGCCAGTTTCAGTCAGTCTTGTTTTCTTGGAAATCAAAGATAAATTCCTCTGATTATACTCAGGGTCTTTAACTGTCAGGAGGTAGAGTAGTGTTCACCCTACAAGGTTGCTTTAGCAAACACTAAACTAAAAATTAGTCTCATTGTTAGAGCAGTCCCATTCTGCATGTAATTTCTCTTTTTTCCCCCAAATGAGGTTCCATAATTTGATTTCAAAATCTACTCTGTATGGTGGCAAATATGGAGATTGCTGGCTTATGTTAAGATTTGTTTCTTAACCACAATTTTCTGATGTTTTTTTCTATTCCACTTTCCTAATCTTTCCTTTTATAAGCCTAGTTTTAAGAGTTGATTCAAGCTGGGTAGGCTTTAACATGTGTCCACCCTACATGGCCCACAGCACTCACATCACATAGATAAACTCTCAATTTGCTATCATTTACAAGACACATTAAAAATCCTACAAGATCTGTTCTTTCAGCTCCCACTGTATCTGTGGATTTAAAAATGCCAACAGTATTAAGACAGACAGACAGATCCCTATTATAAACAAGAATTCTTGTGTGTCACTGTGAGCTACAAGAGAGAGAAGCTAAGAGCTACAAAGAGAAGAAAAGAAAAAACCAATTTAAAAAATCCCCTTTCTTCAGGGAATTACCACTTGTACTCCTTGACTTCTGAACATATATAAAACACTAAAAACAGACATGAAGAAAATACTCTAAAATTGTTCTTGTTGTTATTGTCACTAAGGAAACGACTTCCTAGGAATCTGCAAGTTAAGTATACAGACTCCTATGTGCAACCAACTCTCTCTTCCAACACACTTCCCAGCCCTCTGGAGAATCAAGTCTGCCCACCAAGGGAGATCTGTCCTCCTCTATCTCAGCTGAATCCTTACTTCACATGGAGATTGAACTCTGATGCTGCAGAAAAGCCATGATCCAGACTTGCCACAACATGAGATATCAAAGCATAGAGTCATGACTAAGCCAAGAGATTTTGCGTTAGGATACTCCCCTCTGCAGTCTAACAGCACTGACAGGTGACCTAGAATAACACAGGAGCTGGGGAGTGTGGGAGGCACAAGATTTTTCTGTCTGTTCACTTATGGTGTTTTTTTCAGCTGTACTTCACCGCCCCCCTCCACCCCCACAATAATTTAGATGTATGCTTTTTTTGCATTGAAGCCAACAGGGTACGTATAGACTGTTAAACCTCTTTAGCCCGTCAAATAGAGTGGCCTTCTGCAGACAGGATGTTGTGCTATTGGGCATGATGTAGGAGCTTTGATAACCTCTGAACTGTGCCCAGGTGTTGTAAATAAGAAACTTAGTTGACCGTGCAAACCCATTCAGCATGCCGTGCAAATAATTTAACATTAATTTAATAATAACTTAATAACAGTTTAGTGACCAAATTCCAGAGGTCCAGGATGTTCTCTGGTGGTCTTTAATTTCTCAGCATTGGCACAGCCAATGTATTCCATGGTCGTGTAGTCCTTTGTATCCCAAAGAACTTGAGAAAAAATGTATTTTGCTGAGATACATTCAAACAGGACCATGCATGCAGATCTCCCTTGTCACCAGTTCTGCTGCAGCCTAAGAAGCAAATAGTGGCTAAATTAACTGAAAAGAGACATAGCTTATAACAGGCCACAACTAAGGAACATAATTATTTGTTTTAATCACTGGGGACTCGGGCAAGACTTACAGACAAAGGGCCAAATGGACCTTTGGAGTGAAAAGACTCCACTAATATAAAATAATTTCAGAGCATTTGAGCTTTGTAAATACTTTCTTGTTACCATTGACAGTTCTCCATGTCAGGTCCTACTTAAGGTTTCTTGGCAGCATCAGAAGGGTTTATGTACTGTTATGTTTATCCAAGAACCAGAACATCTCCCCACAGACAGGTTTACTTCTGCTGTGTCCCTAGCTCCTTGCAGTCTCTAGTCTTCTGTTTCCCTCCCCCTTGTGTAAAAGCGTAATCTGGCTCTCTGCAGCTCTCCTTTGTGAGGCTTCTAGACCAACAGTGCTTAAAAGGTCTAAAAGCAAAGCTGTTCTGTCCAAGTGAACAGCTGGACCACAGTGAATCCATCTGTCAATGGCAACAATTAAATAACCGCTGAGCAATCCTCTACCAGGGTATAAATCTATCTGTCCATCCAGCTTTTATGTTAAATTCATCGTTCACCTTTGTATCAGAAGTGTTTCGTCAGCTACTGGTTTGTGAATACGACGTAGCATAAGGAAGTGAACTGAGAAGCCAACAACCACCAATGCTGGTTTCATAACAGGGGCAAGGAAAAGAAATGGACTTTAATGTTACAACTGCATTGCTAAATACACCACGTCTGGGACCCTTCCTTGGCCTTGAAGTCAAGTAATATGTCATCGCTTTTACTACTAAACTGCGTTACCGCAAATTAAAATGGCCTCATCCAAACTGCCTATGAGAACAGTCTCTGGGCCATTATTTTCCCCAAGCGTTGTTTGTAATTGTGGTGCTGACCTTTATTTATTAAATATCTTATTTATTAAATGTTGCATAGAGAGCGAGTTATTTGGAAATCAGATTCTCCGAGTTACTGCAGATTTTTCCTGCTTTTCCCCCATTACAGCAGTGTAAATGATTATCTGTTTTCCTAACCATTTCCAGTCTAATTGGTATTCATGCCAGTGCTGAGTCAAGCAAATGCACCATTGCTGAACAGATCTTACTGAAAACAATTTCTTCCACATCAAGGAAGATTTATTTTACCTTGAAAAGACAAGAGAAATTTCTGTCATTACATATCATAAAAATAAAAAGGTGCATTGGAAAACTTAAGAAATTGATAAATGTTTGACAATGAGACTGTGCTTCTCCGAGGACATAAGATCTGTGAGGTTTTGAGTTTTTCCACAGATCATTCCTTGTTAACTACCAATTTAGGATAATGACAGTGATACTTTTAAGAAATCCTTTGGGAGAAGAAGAGTAAGTATTCACTTTTAAATTCTATAAAGCTATGAAGTTTTTTTGGTTTGGTTTTTTTTTTTACTTTCAATCTATTAGCCCTAGTGTCCCATCCTTGATATGGAAGGTCTTTGTTTTGTAAATCACTGAGGAGAGTTAAGAGTGTTTTGATAGCAACAGTATATGAAACCTCCAAGAAATTGTACTCAGCTGTTAGCTTTTCTTCAAATTTTCTACATATCTTTACGCAAACCAAAGTGGATTTCCCTCCAGTAGCTTCAGACATATACTTTGTGGATGTTTATAGATAACCAACTCATCCCAAACTCCCTTAATGGTCAGTGGGCAAAAAGGCCATTTTGAGACACAAACTGTCTGATTTATTTTACATTACTGCTTCAGGAAAAAAGTAATTGAACCCTGTATTCTTATGCTCCTTAGGTGTATATCAGCTATAGATATATTGTAGAAATCTATTTAAACTGTAAGCTCTCCAGGTATCTCATGTGCAGGATGTTCTGCTTTTGCAATAGAGGTTCATTGCTATTGGAACAACACGTTGAAGAAATCATTAAATAAACAAAGAAATGTCAATATATAGACTGATTCATTTAAATGATTTATTTTAAAAGAAGTCAAAGAACATTGGTAGAATATTTGCTGAGAGACATATTAAGAAATCAGAGTCATCTCTTGTTGATTCAATGGTATTGTAGTAAGGCCAAGTTGCAACAAGCAAGGAAGAACCAAGGAGTCAGGCCCAGCCAGTACA
>NW_010558101.1:0-268 GCF_000687285.1 Phaethon lepturus | reverse complement strand
GTCTCGTCGTACTTTAGTAAAGCCTTTGACAGCATCTCCCACAGCATTCCCCTGGAGAAACTGGCGGCTCGTGGCTTAGACAGGTTTTCTCTTCGCTGGGTGAGTAACTGGCTGGACGGCCGAGCCCAGAGAGTTGTGGTGAACGGCATTAAATGCGTCTGGCGGCCGGTCACAAGCGGTGTTCCCCAGGGCTCAGTTTTGGGGCCAAACCTGTTTAATATCTTCATTAATGATCTTGATGAGGTGATCGAGTGCTCCCTCAGTAAGT
>NW_010558100.1:48624-50574 GCF_000687285.1 Phaethon lepturus | reverse complement strand
GGGTGCGCCGCCGCGGCCTGAGGAGCTTCTGAAAGGTGGGGCGAAGCTTAACCTCCCCTTTGGGCTCGGGGCAGTCGTACCCATATTGGGGTGCTTTCAAGCAACAGCAGGAAGCTTTAATCGGGCCACGGTGGTGGAGCGAGAACCGCGCGGGGACCTCGGGCTGCGGCGTGTCCCTCCGCCGGGGGCCTTCTCCCGCGCTGGGGCCCCTGTGGTCAGGGGGAGGCAGGGGGCCACCTGCTCCCTCGCCGGTGGCTTTTGTGAATTCAGCCCTTCGTTTGCTTGCTTTCAAGTTGAACAGAAACTTGGCTTTTACTCAAAACTTAATTTTTCTGAGGAAACCTCATTATTGATTCTTATTTTTTCTTTTCAGTTCAGTCCAGTCTCCTCATACCTCTCTGTAAAGGGGCTGAATACTGGTAGGTTACACATGATGAGACAGATGCTCTTATTAATATCAACTGTCATAGGTCTGCTGAAGTCAGACTACTATAGTTTACAGTCCTAGAGGATATGATCAAGTATCACCAGTCCCACAAAAATTAATAATTTTCTAACCTCAAACAGTAACAATGGGAAATTAGTTTAATCTGAAACCTTTATTTCATGTGTTGCTGCACTCTGCTGAGGACCAGGTTCAGAAACTGAACTGGGAAATGAAAAAAATAAAGCAGTTCCCCTTGTTTTATAATGGCTCAGACTGAAAGCCTTGATTAAAGCATTGCTCATGGTTTATTTGTGAGGTGAGAACCAAATGTTGCAGCTGGTGGTTATCTCTCTTTTTAAAACAAAGCAAATTTAATGAGAGACAAGTTGTTAGCAAGATTACTGAAATTTGTGCCAGCCTACAAATAACTGATAAAACTGGCCCATAGATTTCTGAAAGAGTAGCATAAATTAAAGTTTGTTTGCAAAGTGTACCAGTTTAATTTTAAAATATATTTATTTGGTCTACTTAACTGTTACTAGTTGCCAGCTCTCTTTCAGCTGTATGACAACATTCCACCTCATCCCAGCAGGTATAATGCTGTGCTGTCAGAGCTGCCATGGAAATTGCCAGCGCCTAGGGGGACAGGTAAATAAATACTGCTTTTTTAGTATGTAAGTTTTCCCAAGTGGTGTATCCCAGCAAAGTGGGAGACAGTAAGCCACAAAACCGAAGGAATCAGAAGTGTGTACACTCAAAAAAACCAAAGTTATCATAATTTTATGTTCTGAACTCCTTCCTCAATATGAAAGAAGAATGGGGTCTAATATATCTTTTCCAATTAATAATTCTTCTCCAATACTAAGTTATTAAGTATCACATTCCTTATGTATAACAATTCAAAGACTGAAACAGTAAGGATGTGCATGCAGTATCTGAAAAATCTGGAATGCAGTTTCTAAGTATTGCATTTCCACCGTAGCAATTTCAGTTACTGTAGCTAGGATCAGTAGTATTGGTGTAGCCATGGTGTTACGAAGAGGAGAGTAAAGATTATAGGGAAAAGTAAAATATTTAATAAACATAATTGTAGGAAAAAAAGTTTTAAGCTGGAGAAGAATCTGAAGAATGGCTTCTGCAGCTGAAGAGGTTTATGTACTTTCTATGGCTATATTCAGTGAGTCTGGTAGAAGAAATTACCTCTCCCTATAAATTGTACCTCATTAGATTTGAAGCTCTTCAGCAGCTTTTGGCTGCCTTTAAATCCACAGTGTTATGTTGTCCTAAAAATATTGTGTCCTAAACATGTCTTGTCAATTCTGTGTTTTGAATTGTGACATCAAAGAGAGAAGTAGAGCAAATGTTTAATCAAGAGTTGTTTAATCAAGAATGAGTGGTGAGTTTAGGTAAATGCGTAGAGACTATGAGGGGGGGAAAAAGCACAAAGAAATTCTTCTTTTTGAAGAATTTGAAATTACTTCAAATTTAAAGTAAATGGGGAAGTATTTCTAATGTTTTAATCT
>NW_010558100.1:27250-48593 GCF_000687285.1 Phaethon lepturus | reverse complement strand
AAAGAGTATTGTCTTTAAAATGTTTTCTGTTCAAGAGAAATTGTATTCATTTGTCAAAAACAATTTTTGTCTGCCTTTGCTGGTATGTTGAACCCAACTGATACTAAGAAGGTAGGATTACTCTTGTTTTCATGTGTTTGTGGAGACAGTCTGGAATATAAAGAAAATATAAATGATCCTGCTGTGGCAGTTTGAAAGAGAAGTGAAGCTTTCAGGTTCCTGAGGAATTTGATAAGGAGAAACTGTAGCTGAAGAGAAGGGTTGATGAACAAGGAGCAGGGATAGAGTGTTTTGGAGATATAGCTGGTGCTAAGTTATGTATCTATACACAAGGCTCCCCCATCAAAAATACTTAATAATATTGTAACTTTGGTTGCATATAACTCTCTGTATTCCTTCCTTTTTCTAAAAGAAATAGACATTATGAATGTAAGATGGGTCTTAAGAACTTTACTAACCAAATCCTACATGGCACATGCACCCCATTATGTTTTGCTTAGCCACACCAATAGATCTTATGATAAGGATTAAATGTTTGTCAGTGTTGTACACTATTTCTTGATGTGGTTGAGGAGATAAAAGAGAAAAACAAGCATGATTGCCAGTGTAAAGCAAGAAGTAGTTCCATCCTGCTCAGAAATATGAAAAGAGAAAATAGACAAAATTTTTGTATGGGTAGTAGAAAAAAACCCAAATGAGATATTTAAAGAATTAATTTTAAACAGTTTACAAGTATGTTAATATTACTCTTAATGTGGGAGTTGACTCTGTTGCTAAAAGGGGAAATAAGGTGTAATCTGAGAGGCCTAGACAAAGAGGAACTGCATCAGGTTCATAGTGATAGACCTCCATAACAGACGGGTAAAATCTGAGAGGCTTTGTTACAAGTACGGCCTTTGAGACTGTTACAC
Source organism: Phaethon lepturus (assembly GCF_000687285.1). Lineage (NCBI taxonomy): Eukaryota > Metazoa > Chordata > Aves > Phaethontiformes > Phaethontidae > Phaethon > Phaethon lepturus. Next base: position 47,682 of record NW_010558100.1, on the reverse strand, counting down.
AAAACCATAATGCATAAACCCTGTTTATTTTATGAAAATATCAAATGATGGTAATTTCCTATCCAAAAAAATGAAACAGAGCAGGTATGAATTGCAGCCAAAGGCTGGAGTAGGGGAACTCGACGGCTGCCCGCAAAGAGCCACTGGGCAAGCCCGTCATGTGGTTGGGGAAGGGCTCTGCCTCTTTCCATAGGGCACCCGGTGCCTGAGCTCCCTCCGCTAAAATCCCCTCCAGATCTCCCACCTCTGCAGGAGGCAAAGCCATCCTAATGGAGCATTCTGCTATTTTGAGTTTGACAGCAATATTTCTCCCTTTGGGTTGTCTCTTCTGTATCAGCAGTCGGCAGCGAGTCAGGACAGCAGGCGTGCCGTTCCTCTGCGCAACAGGCAGCAGTGCCAGCCCGGGGGGCCAGCACCGGAGCTGCTGCCCCGCCTGCCGCAGCAGACCCTGCCTGAATCCCTATCACGACTGCGAAACCAAGAAGATGGCGTGTAGAACTAGGCGCAGTTTTTCAGTAGCATGTTTGAATCACTTGGAAGCGCAGATTTAAGCTGGCTACCACTATTCACAAATTAGTGTGATTTCATAAAATTCTAAAAATTTAAAAAAAAATAATAACCCTTGTCTGGACAAAAAGCGGAAAAAAATCAAAGATTTTTTTATTATTTCTTAAAATTTACTTGAATATACTTTAAAGAATAAAGCTAATCTTTATGGTGGGAAAGCAAAACAATTTCATTTTGAAGTTGCCTGACTTTTTCTGTTGTAGCACTGCTTACAAAAGGCTGGTTATATGATTTTAATAGGTTGTAAGGCCATGCGTATTCTTTGGAAAATAACAGTGAGGATCATCTGTGCTGCTTCTTATCTCATGTATTTGTACTAACATGAGCTACTAACACAACCAGTATTGTAATACTCAGCGCTGCTCCACAGTTTAATTATTTTCTAATCACTGCAAATACAGTTGGGCTGTATGAAAAGTTTACCGAGAACTAAAGGGAACAACATGGGAAGAGCCACAGTTCACTGAGCACACGCTGAAGGAATTTTCATAAGATTTAATACATAAATGAGTTTTTTGGAAAGTATCTGAAACTTAATATTTTTAGAGATTCTGTACAATGGATTTGAGCATGATAAATTGTATTTCCAGGCAAACAGAGAGAACTAATTCTGTCTGTTTGACAGTCTTATGTCTCCCTGTTGAAGACCTGGATTTAGAGTTCCTGTGAAAATTTGACATCAGTTGCAATGAATTTTGAATCAACTGACCTTGCTGTTGGGATATTTTCTTTCAGTACTGTTGGGCCTTTGGCATGTTTGAATTAGGCATATGACATTTAACTTAATAGAAGCTTATTGGGGAAACTGTTAGGCAGCACAATGCTAAATATAGCAGGAACTAGTAAAAATCTGTGCCCTAGCTTTTAGCTACTAGGGTGCTATTTTGAGGATCACATCAGTGTTACACAACTTCTTTTGTCAGTGTTTGATACCACAAGATCAAAATGAGCACATAACTGTTAAAAAATTATGCTTTTGGGACTGGGAGGCTGTCGTCCTGCAAAGCAGATGAACATGAATTGGTGCTGCTGTAGGGACAGAAGAAACAAATCTGCTTTTCAAGCCACTTTTCTTAAACTCTGGTTTCTTTTATGTTGGTCTTTGTTTTCAGTGTTAGTATCACACAATATTTTGTTAAAAATCTGTTTTGTTAGCTGTAGTAGCTTTTGGACATGAGCCCCCCAAAGAAGACTTGGAAGTGCAAGATTTGGAAGTCACATCCAGTCGCTGAGGGTGAGCTGGCTTGGCCCGTGGCACAGACCAGACTAGAGCAGAAGACAGCACTGGCTCCTTGGTAGTGGTAGAGGAGCTGTGCCAGCCGCTTCCCGCTCCCTTCAGCAGCTCCCCAGGCACACTGCTGTTCTGCTGTAGCCCTGCTTTGCATTTTCTTCTCCTGCCCTTCGTTTCCAGGTGTTAGGGACACTGGGGATGGCTTCACAAATTGGGAGGGAAGGAGGCAAGGAGAGAATCTGAGCTTCTTGTGTTCCCCTACTATTTTCCCTCTCCTTGCAAAGTTGTTTCAGTGGGATCATGTGTCCCTATTTGTGAAGGGCTCTGCTCTAATAATCTGTTAACGGCTCTAATAATTGTTCAGGGTGTTGCTATGGTAGATATTCTGGTAGCAATACTGCATCATGTTCCACATGCCAGCTCAGTGGTCTAAAAGTTTTTTCAGTCCTCTGCATTGCACAATTTCTTTTACTCCAAGTAAGAAACAATTCAAAAGGTGTTGACTGAGTCCACCACCTAAGGTGACATGATATGGAAAGTTGCCACCACTAGCTGATGTAGATTTTATAGCAAACCCCTGTTTCTCAAATACCATGTTGTTGTTTTAACTCCAGTGACAGTGACTGAAACTGGTGGATTGCCTTCTGGTAATATTTCTATTGGACAACATGACAAGTTGAATTACTGCTGTATAACAAATTCTACATACTACCACAGCTTTTAGAAAATTGTTTTTGTCAGCTAAGAAATTGATTGAGTAAAAAATATATTTAAAGTCAGGCAGTGAGACAACTGGTTAAAAGGTTAGGTATAGTGTACTTTCCCAGAAATCGTCCCTTGAATTCTTCAGTGATCAATACTAAAACCATGATAGCACCTGAACTTCCAGGTAATCATCTCCAGCTACAGAATATATGCTTTAAGAGACTCAATTTTGGTTGTACAGAAGAGAAACAAATAAATAAAACTTCTTACTGAATTAAAATGACGTAAGTGAAACTTGTTTATGTCCTTCTAAGCTAAAGGAAAATGAAAGAACCCACAGTAATTAATTTACAGGTAAAATGCAAGACTTATTTTATGTGGCAGGTCAGCAAAGTTAAAGGCAAAAAGTGTACTTGCTAAAGGTAGTAAATACTGGACTGACAGAGACATCATTGTAACTTCGTAAACACCCAGAATAATACTCCTAACAAAAGCCTTAAACAAAACAAAATAAAATTGTGTTTTCTAAGCATACTTAAGGGACCTAGTTTAACTCTGTAGGTACGAAAAACGTTAAGCTATGCAGTCGTTTTAGGGTAAATTGTACAGCTTAATAGGAACTCATATGAGTAGGAAGAGACATAAAAGGAGCACAGGTGACACAAGGGGAGAGGAGTTAATTTGCAAGGCCTGACACATGTGTGAGGTGTAGAGAATCTGTTTATTCAGACTCTACATTGAATGCAACAACTTTCTGTCTGCTTAGTACGGAATGTAAGGATGGGAACCTTCAAGATGCCAGCAGGGTAGTTTCATGTAGTTTCAGGTAGTTAGGATGTCTCATTAGTGCATTTTGTGGGCCATGCTACATATAAAAAAATACATGTGTTACATAATGACACTGACTTTTAATTGTCCCACGAATACAATTCCCTGAGACCTTGCGACTTAGGGCCTGGAGACTCCCCTAGTTCCTGAAAAAAGTGTCTTATTGTTTTGAAGAAAACTTTGTAGGTAATTCCAGCTGTCAAAACCACTCCATTTTTAGATGAATCCTTCGTTGCCTAATTTCATGCTCTGTGTGGCCTGATAGAAGTTTTAAGCTTTTAATAAATGTGCTATTAACTTCCATGGGAGCAGCGGTTATGTAGGTACTGCTGGGCTGATGCTTTACTGCTTTTTAAAGTTTTCCTTATGTCTTTGCCCCTCCTCTATAATTCTCAGAGGTTTCTGAAATGGCGTGTATACAGAATGTGTGAGCTATGTGAGCAGTTTGAGCATAATGTCTCCTGTAGCTTCACTTGCTTTCACCAGCTAGAAATTTATTTAGTTGGATATTCTAGCCCCAGATTTTTTCTTTCTTTAACAATATGATAATATCAGGTTATCAGTGTAAATACACATGCAATTGTCAGTTAACCTTATGCTATTATTTTCAGAGTGCCTGCGGCACTGTATCAGTACTGTCAGAGGAAAAATACCACTGAACAAGGTATTTCCACATTCTTTTCCATGAGCCAAGACACAAAATGGGCTCATTACCAACATGTGGTTGTCTGCAGTTCAATATTAATATGTCTGCAGCTATCCAAAAAGCGGAGTGTATTTGTGTAATTTAACAAACTGTAAACATGTGTTCCTGAAGAGACCAGGTGCTGCCAAAAAAAAAAAAAAAAAGACATTTCTTTTTAATCGGGCATAAAGAATTTTTGTGCAAAACTGTTCAGAAAGCTTTGTACCACGTGTTGGTGTAAGCTGTTACGACTGTGCGGGATTCAGAAAAATTGCAGCTGAAGGTGGGGCCCAGAATTGCTTAAAATCATCAGGTAACACATTGGTGTACTGGGTCTGAGGACTGAAGAGAGGAAACCCTGGGTTCCAGTTCCAGCTCTACTGTGAACGTGCAGAAAGGACTTGTTTAAAATTCTTTATGACACTTAACTAATCTGGCTAAATGTATCCCTACTGTAGCTCATGTACAAAGTTGGCCTTCTGTGTCAGCTTCGCCACCTGCAAATGGTGATGATTATAGACACTTACCTCACAGGGATGTTGTCAGGATTCATTAGTTAATGTCTGTGTGGTGCCTTGAAAATGTTAAATGCCACATGCAGCAAAGCAAAGTATCATTAGAATGGTTTAAAAAGACTGGTTTAGAGATCTTCTTTTCTCAATTTGTATACGTACCTCTGTTGATAATAGGGACTTCTCATGTGCCCCAAGAGGGGAATAATAGATAGGGGCTTAAACACTGTGAGACCCGTTCTCTTGTTATGGAAGAATGACATAAAAATTTAGTCACAGGACATCTGGAATCTTGCTATTTAAAGTTCTTATGACAAATTTTGAAGTTTAAGTGGACAAGATTGGATACAGATGACTATTACCATACCTAATGCTTGTTTAAAATGTCATTATGAATCAGTAGTAACTTCTTTTCATTGCTGTATGTCCTCACACTATGGGTGGAGTTTTTGTACCCTTCCATGTCCTATATGGTGTAATCAGCTCTGGTAAAAGGTGCTCCTGTTGTAGACATTGATAGAATCTCATTGTAATGAGACATCTGTGTTTTCATGGTGGGTAATGGCGGTCAGGATAATTCTTAGTAATTACACAGTACTGTAGGCCTCATGATATTTTATGAAGATAAATCTCCATTATGTTTCTGAGGTGGATGAGATAACAAAGGTCAGTAGTTCCACCTAAAAAGAAAGTATATCTCCTGAGTGTTGTCTAGTAGCCTAGTCACTGACCACTGCTCAATGAAGTCAGTAAAGTTACACCAACACAGCAGGTGTAGCCCTTTGTATTTACATTTGCGTGTTCTTTTTTTTTTACAGTCATATCATACAGAAGACTGAATATCTTGTATTTTGTTGAAGTCTATACATTTTTTTTCCAGACAAAAGTAGCCAGTAAGTTCACTTAGATCTGGACTGTGAGGGAAACATTGTAACATACAAAAATTAATGCAGTCTTTGCTGGGACAGGGTTGTTCTTGGCAGAGCTGTAATTCCACATTGGGATTCAGATACTATTGTGGTTAATCTCCTGCACTAAGTGTTACCAGGATTGTTCATACAGTTCATAGGAAGAGATAGGCATCCAGTTGTTCTGCCAGACATGCAATGACAACTTAATGAGTGAAGTTGTTCCCATGCTTAGCCATTGTTCTGCCCTCTGAAAACATTTCCAAGGTAGGGAAGTCTGATCAATTCATTAATTCGCTCTCAAAGCACTGTAAGTTTTAGCTCAGTAGATTAAGAAAGTCAGAACACAAAAGTAGCAACAAGAACTTTTTTATCCGTTTTAATTTGTCACTGCTTGTCTGTTGAGTCCTCACACAAATGCATGCAGAAGCTAATGAACTGAATGAGGATCCACCCTGCTAACGAGCAAGATACACTGAAGAAGGCAAAGTGGAGTACTTAATAGGTATCTGAGTGCCTGAGTTAGGTCATCTGTTTCTCATTTTAAAAAAGGGAGGAAAAAAAAATCCAATAACCACTCACACACACAATTCCCACATGTCTTGTTGCAATCAGTAATCCTGTTAGGAGGGAAGAGACTTCAGATTCGAGGACGCGGAAGAACAATTTGAAAACATTTCACATGTCTGGGAATGTCAGACCATCACATAATTTTCTAGTTGTTTTCTCCAAGTCCTTTCTATTGAACTGTTTGACTTCAATAAATTAATGTTATTTGGAATAAGAACCTTAATCTGAGGTTCATGTAGGCAGTAAAGCCAATGTTTCTCTTCTCTCCTTTTGGACAATGTAGTCATGTCAAAGACAGAGCAAGCAATACAGCTATCTTTGTGACACTATTTCTCGCTTACCTAAGTTTTTAGTGCTAAAGATCTGGCTGTCAAAAGCAGACAACAAAAGTTTGACAGGTGTGATACTGCCACTCTTGCACCTCAGTGTTGGACTTGGATGTCTGACATGACAGCAAAGTACTTGTAATTTACCTATAGCTGTTGACTGCTGGCTGGCTAAGTGTAGCGCTGAGGCTGCTTTCTTAGAGGAAAGCGTGTACCCTTTATGCTTACAAATAGAGGACTTCCATTTTAATGGTCAGAGTGCAATTTGTTCTCTGCTATTTAAAAATAAAGCATCTCGTGATCAGGATGAGAAAATTCTAATGCCTCTGAGACAACATAACTTTGACTTTGTGAGCACACTCAACTATGAATAGAAATACCCACCTGTCAGTCAGTCAAGGTAGTTTAAAATACCTGTGCTGCAAAAGCCTATGCGTCATTGTAGATTTAGCAGTACGAGCAATGTTCTCTTTGTCAAACAATGAAGCAATATGACTAATTAACACTCACTAGGGAACCTGAAATAATGATCTCTCTCTCTTCCTAGAGCCAATTACCCCAAATATTCAGATTAGCTACCTACCATTGCTCTGAAAGAAATGTCTTGCTTTCTTTTTCTTTTTAATTTAAGGCATTATGTACCATGTAGCATCATGTTATAGGATGTTATGTCACATCCTGACAGCTTACAACTAGGGATATGCTGAATTTATTGGATACTTAATACCTTCCTGAATTAACAAGATAACCAACTTTTCAGGAAAAGGATATCTGGGAAATATTTGCAGTACCTCCTTCTATGTCTGTAGGGAGAATTTAACTGGTTGATTTAATCAGCTGTAGTATTTTATTATGGCTTCCCACTAAGATAATGTTTAAGTACATATGTTTATTTATGCAGACATTTAATTCACATAAGTGTATGATCCAAATTTACAAATGCCTACAATACCTAAAACACACATGATGGTCTAGCATTGTAACATGAAATTATGAGGTTTGAAAAATCCTTGATCAAGAAGATATTTCCAAGAATATTATTTTGGTCAAAGTTACCAACTTCATAAACAATGTGTTCACTTATGGAAGTCAATTATCTCTCTGTTATATGGTAATTGTAAAGCTTTACATCAGAAACTTTCTTACTCTGAATGGAGAAGGAAAGATTTTTGCTATGTATCCTCTCCCAGGTAAAGTGAGAAACCAGAAAAGTAGTTACGCATGGCGGTTCTCAGTTTGCAACAGCTAAACCTTGGGCACTTGGATCTCATGTAAAAAGCAGAATGGTGAAGGCTACCAGAGCTAATTAATGTAATTAACACAGAGCTAAGTAATACCGTTAATACAGAAAGTTAGATTTTACAAAGTAGGAGCTGAAATACGTGGAATAAAGCCCTAAAACCCAAAAATATTTAAAATATCACATCTTTCCAGGACTTAATCAGGCCTGAAAAAAGATGGTTTTTGTGAGCCAACAGCTGAAGATCCTTTCCTGAAGGTAGAATTGTATGCTCTGTTTGCATAAGCAGTCTTAGCAGCACATGACACTGATACACATGTATAGACACAGAAAAATAGTGGGTTTTTTTCTCACTTGTACATATTACAACATATAGTAAGTGTAATCAAGGTTTGTTGGTCTGATGTGATCAGGTGGATTAGCAGAAGTTATCCAGCTAAAGCTTAAGAATTTGTGCGCTAACTACAAACATAGTCTCTGTATCAAGTTTTGGAAAGAACATATGTGGACATTTTTTCTTTTATTTCTACTTGTGGCTGACAAAAAATCTGGCTCAGATTGACAGAGGTAGTGAATCGAGGTGATATGAGGCTGTCAAGTGAGAAGTCAGTCTAAGACAAAAAACAGGGCAGCTTCCATTGACTTGACTGGAGTGCACACTGTAACTTTAAGGTGTGCTATGTCCCCTGTTTTTGCAAATTAATTCAGGGGTAGAAAATGCTTTTAAGTTGCTCTGGATGTTAAATTTATGTCAGTTTTAGAAGAAAACAGCAGAAAGTGTCATGTCCTTTTAATTTGACTCAGATTTAAGTTGTCTTTGTCATACCTATGCTCACCCTGCCTCTGATTTACCTAAGTTTAGCATCCTACAACCAATGGCTCTTAGGGCAGATCTATGAAAAGTCATCTCTGTCAAGTTTAGGCTGCTTTGCTTGTGCCATTCTGCTGCACTTTTCTTATTTAGACAGACTTTTTTCTTATTAAAAAGGTTGAGTCCACCAAAACCATTTGAAGTGACAGCATAAACCTGTGATGTAGAACCTAAACTGCCGGCACCGAGGGGCTGCCACTGGCTTATATTGCTGGCTTTCCACAACTTGGATCTTTCAGGTGATGATATAAAGTAACTAGTAGCAGCTTATCCTATTTAGGGATTTTTGGCTATCATAGTACCAGAAATGGCAAGATATTGTAATACATATTTTATTATAGATATTTGGTGATTATTTTCTTTGTCTTCCCTCTCTAAAACAAAACAAAACAAGGTTTCTTCATTGTTCCTTTGCATGTTTTACAGAAAGCTGTTTGCTGGCTGACTTTGTAAATGGAATACTGATTTGTTGCAGCTTCCATCCCTTACTAGTGCTCCTGCTGCTCTCCTATCTTTAGAAACTTCCTTTTTAGAAGATGAAAACAGGATAAAAAGACAGAAATGTACTTAGTTTATTCCTTCTCTTTCTTCAGGCTGCATCATATGCCCCATATTACAATGACTAATGTGATAAATTATATGGCATTGAGACTGAAACAAAGGTACTTACAGGAACTGGAAATACAGCTCTACAAATAATTTTCCGTTACCTTTTAAACTAATAGTTCTATAAAACTTCTTGAAGGTTCTTAGGATTTAAGCAGACTCCAGCTAATGCATCTTTGTTCAGAGCTGTGTGGGGTTTGGCTGACTTATTTTGCCACATGATTACAAACCAAATTAAGAGTAACCCCTTTGGCCTGTCTCCTGTGTGTGTATGGGAACTTGCTGAACCACCTCACTGTGGCTGAACCTCACTGAACCGCCTCACTGTGATGGCTTTAAACCACAGAGAAGTACTTGGAACTCCGTATAACTACAGAACAGTTTTCTTAAGCAACTATGGTAAGTTAACACATAAAATAGCATAAGGTGGCCCAAGAGTCTTTTGTTATATGTAATGTTGCTCACTGCTCCCAATAGCATTTGCTGCCTTCAGTTTTCTGCTTGACTTCTGCAAAGGCAAGAGGACTATCATTACTGACTAACCACACAAATGTTTTCTGAAATTATTATGGAGTTCATTTTACAGAGCCTCAGAAACATAAAGGCCAAAGAGCAAAAGCATCTCAGAAACAGCATACGAAATGTGTAAAAATAATATTTCTGAATTTGTTATATGCTGATCTCCCTCAGTTCTTTTTGAACTCATTGCCATGGTCTTTTTAAAAGCACAAGCTTTTAGAACCATGACTCATTCAGATAGAAGTTAATTACTTGCGACTTTTGTGAGCAAGTATGAACAAAGGAGAGTAGAACAGGCACAGTCTTATGCAATTTAGAAAGAACATTTCTACATTTTAGTTCGAAAAGCTGTGTTACTAAAAATGTTACTGCCAGTAAAGATTTCCAGTATGATAGCACTAAGACTGCAACATTTTCCCTTGATAGCAGTCTAATCACTGCCGGATAGGAAATTATTTTTGAAACAGTTGTTTGCTGTCCTTTTCTTGTTGCTGTGCTTGCTATCAGGGAATAACAGAGTGCAGGGCATGCCAACTACTGTTCTTCTATTCCGAATGAGGAATAGCTGCTTCTAGCAATGAGAATTTTAGAAATGACCACTATGGTAAGGAAAAATGCATGAGTATTCTGCAGTTTATGAATACATTTCAAATGACAACCTTTTTAAGAGGACATAATTTTTGTTGGGTGTTTTTCAGAGCTGCATCAACTTTCGTATTGGTGCTTCTTTCAGTATCGCCTTTGGTATTGTGTTTGGCTTTCTAGCAAAGCATATTCAGTTCTGTAGAGTTGCAGTGGTCTGCTAGGAGTGTGCTGGAACCAAAGTTGATGCATGTCTTAAAAGTCAATTGTGAAATTAAAACGATAGTCTTTCTTCTCTGCCATCCTGCTGTGTGTGGCAGAGGGGCTGTATACACGTGGCCCTTTGGTGCTAGAGAGCTGTTGAGTTAGGAAGATCAGGTGCTCCCACTGCTGGCTCTAGTTAGCACAAAGCAGAGAGAAGAAAACCAAGAAAATTCAGTGCTGATTACAGCTATTGTTGAACTCTGAGTCCCTGTGTCTGCTATCCCTGCTGCTGTGATTAGAGTGTTTGCCCCTGCAACCTTTCTGTCTCGGCAGAGTTACCTCTGTGGTAGACTAGGGCAAACTTCCCCTGTTGGCTCGCACTCCCTGAGGTGTCACTCCTCTTGGACTCATCATAACATTCACAAACTGGAGTCTTTTGTGTTTGGTGGTTTTGTTTTTTTTTTTTTTTCCCCCCTGCACAACAGCATAAGCTCTCTGACGGAGTTTATGCTGCATGCTGTCACCCTGTGGAGTTTGCTTGCTCTTGGAGGGCATTGGATCAAACAGTTTAGCTGTATTTTGTTTTAGGGGATGAATACTTTTATTTGGATTATGAATGCATTTATTTTTCAAGACTTGGTAAGCACAATGAGATGAGATGCTTTAGGGTATATGTTTGTCACTACCTAGAAGGGTAGGGAAGGAGTATGTTCCTCTAGTGGACAACATTAAAAATTTGAGGAGTAGAAGCTAAGGACAGTCACTCTTGCCTAAATATGCATTGGTCATTGCAGGATATAGGAGATCAGTGATGGAAAAGATACATACTGGAGCACTGAATTGTTCATATGGTTTCTGCTTATGTTCAGAATTATAAATGTTAACTGTGTGGGTTTTTAATTTTCATTATTTCATTGCAATCACATGTTGATTAGTACTGTTTCAATAAAAATATTTTAAAGAAAACTGTGCACACAGTAGAGTTGACAGATGGAGAGGCAAATAAAGTCCTGCATGATTTCAAGTTTTAAGTGATTTATCTTGCTAAAGGCTGCATACTTAGCGCAGGTAACCACTTCAGTTAGATTGATACAGTTGTTGTTTCAGAGCTTGTCCAAATAGCCTTTTATGTTGCAATCAAGTAATAGATGCAAGATTGACAAGTTACAAAGAAAAGGAGCTTTCAGTCAACAAACAGACTAAAATCCATTATTGTGGTGTGTACACTGTGTCCTGGACCTGTAAACACATCTTCATTGATCCCATAGAAAGATAGAAATATCTCCCCTTGTATGGTTCAATCAAGACCCTTTTCACAAAGGCAAAGTGCAAACAATATTGAAAAAGCAGAAAAAGCCTGACATTACAGTCAAACAGTAAATAATGGTTGTGCTCAGGAAGCCTATCTATAACATTTCAAACTGCTGTCAGCTCAGATGAAATGTATAACCTCTCCATTACAACCTTAAGAAAGATCAAAACACAGGTACTGTACATTCCCCTTACTGTCATACCCTTTTTACCAACTGACCAAATCAATAAGAGAAAGAATCTCATTTTTTTCAGTTTTGCATGTTTGTGGGAGTCTCAGGTCTGGAAAAATCATTGAGAAAAAGCTTTGCTCTCTGTATTTATTTTTTTTATTCTCATCATTGTAGTGTCTGGCAAAAAATATTGAAGTATTTTTAGCTGAGTTTCATATGGTTCAGCAAAGGCCTCTAAGACAGATAACCTAATAAGACATTGTTCTTTTTATTGTTTTCTTAATATATTTTATCATCTAATTTAAAGTTGCATTTAAAATTATATGTACAGTCAGAATGTATTTATATAATTAATAAAAGGCGTGTTCTACTACTTTGCATATTTAGGTCTAGAAACCACACACAATGAGTTCACAGCAAGTGCACCACCCTGGCTAATGACTGGCTTAGACACCCCTTTCACTCCACATCCCAAAATCCCATTTAAACCCTTATTTGAAACCTTAAGTGGAATTGAAATCTAGCATGAGCTTTGGTCTGTCTCAACAGTGGCAGCAAATTTTATGCATATTGCACCAGGTGGTGCTAATAACTGTAAGGTTCTGCCCAAGGATTAAGCATGGTCTATAAAAAGATTAATTTGCTATTTAAAGTTAATATTGCTCATCTTGAACTGTCATCTAGCTGGTACAAAGCTGCTCCTCACTTTCTTAAGCACTGAAAAGAGGCCTTTATGTAATGAATAATTACAGCCTCTGGCTAAGGTCACGAGAAATCTGTCCTACAGGAAACTTGTGCAAATGCATGGAATTATGATACCTTTTGGAAATACTCTTTTATGAATGGGATTGGAGGGCAATAGCCATTGCTGACTGACGTCTCAGTAGGTACTGCAGGGGGTTGTGATTACCCTGCTTTATTAATCTACTTCTGTAGATGTGTTGCAGGCACCATTTCTTTGCAAGGTCAAGGTAAAAATTTGATTGGTAGTATTTGGTAAGAAAGTAATAATAACATTTACTTGGGCCAAGTAGTCTAAATCCGTGGGCAAGTGTTATAGAATGACAGAATGACTGAGGTTGGAAGGGACCTCTGGAGGTTATTTGGTCCACTCCCCTTGCTTAAGCTGGACCATCTGGGGCTGGTTACCCAGGACAGTGTCCAGGAGGCTTTTGAACATCTCCAAGGATGGAGTTACATCCACAACCTCCCTGGGCAACCTGTGCTGCGGGAGAAGGATGGACTTCACAACTCTATGAGAGTTATATTCCGAAGCCATTTATTGTCTTGTCTGACTCCAATATATATCATAATTTTCACTTAGTCACTGCGCACACACTCATGATTGGTTACAACTTGTTACACACACTATTGCAATTGGCTATATACAAAATATCACGCGCTGTCCACGCGCCCCTCACACAGTCAGGATTGCTGCTTGCAGGTGTTCCTGTTTTCTTCGCTTCTTCTTAGTTGTTTACAACAGCTCCTTCTCCTCAAGGCCAAGCCGTGCAGATATCCAGCTGTTTACCAGCTTCTCAATGCCACAGATCCTTCTCCTTAAGGTCGAGCCGCGCAGATCAACGCTACAGCTCCTTCTCCTTAAGGTCGAGCCATGCAGGGTGATCCCAACACTGTGCCAGTGCTCAGTCACCCTCACAGTAAAAAAGTGTTTCCTGATGTTCAGGAGGAGCCTCCCGTGTTTCAGTTTATGCCCACTGCCTGTGGTCCTGTCACTGGGCACTACTCAGTTGTTACCTTTTGTCATTATCTTTTCTCTCATTGGTGTTTGCTTTCTATCTAGAAACAGTAAGTATGGGGAAATCTTACAAGACAAGTCGCTTTATTATGAATTCCTTTTTGTTTCACAATCAAAGTGATTAAACTGTGAAGGAAATTTCGGATTAACATCAGGGGTGGAATCCTGGCTACATTGACATTGAGGATAATGAGACTGTTGCCAAGGCTTCAGTAGGGCTGAAAAGCTTTGTATCACCAGATCAGTCCTGCTTATCATTTGCTCAACAGCATCTGACTTCCTCACAGGAATGAAGATATTGTGACCCTAGATTAAATTTTGAATGTATCCAAATATTTAAAGTCCCTCCAGTGGAGCAAAAGACAACCATTATTTTGTATGATTATTGTAAATAGAAGATAAAATGGATAGAAGTATTTTCATTATGATAATTTGTAGGAAAAGTGTTATAGGAAAATGATAGTGTATGTTACATACTGCAGCTGTTTAGGGTGAGGGAAGGGGAGAGAGCGAGAAAGAAAGTTACCATTACATAGGCAGAAATTTGGATGAATAGATGGATGGATGGTTAAATACCCATGTGGGGAATCTTGAGCAAAAATAATGGTGGATTCCTTACCAGGTGTTGTATGAATTACTGGATGTGGTTGTGTGGCCTACGCTAGGTAGAAGTCAGAGCAGGCTGGACTGTGCATCTATTAAACTCTGAACTTTGCACTAAAGGTTCCTATGTACTGTTTATTCATGGGTGGGTCTTAACAGCTAACTCTTCTGTTCATTACTAACTCCAATCGTTAAATGTAATCATTTTCTCCAGCACCTCTATACTGAAGGCAGCTCAGACTGAGGGAAATTTCTATGAAGTGTAGTAATTTCTGCGGTTGCTTGCACAGTAAGGCTCTGGCTATTAAATCAAGGGACTTAATAGATGATGGCAACTTTTACTAAAAAAATTATATGGGAAAAGTGAGCCTACTAGATAGAAGCTGATAGCTGCTGATATTAGAGCTTTGCAATAGACTTTTTAAAAAAAAAGATGTGCAAGGTTAGAACAACTCACAATGTAGCAAACGCCTGCTTGTTATGTGCTATCTCTGATAGATGGAAGACCTAAATTAAAGACCTTCTTAATTAGTCTGACTAGGTAACCTACATTCTATGTAGGTGCAAGAGTATAATGAATCTTTAATTTTTCACAAAATTGAGCTAATTGGAAAAGCTTCATCCTACTCAGATATATAGCTGGGTAGTTAAAGAACTCATTTAGAAAATGGGAGCCTAAGGTAAATCGAGAGCTTGAACCAGCAACTTTCACACCCTACATGGGTATAATGGGTACTGTCTTACTGGTATTTGGAACCTTTTGGTCTTTTCCTCCTTGTTTGTCTTTCTTTTTTGCTTTTCTTCCCATGAGACTCCTTGGAAGGTATTGTACCTGTACTGTACTAGTGGGGAGAACTGTTAAAATCAGCAAAGATGTCTGTCCAACTCTCCAACTATAGATCCAGAAGCACGCGGGCCGGAACTGGTATTGTACTCTGCTTGCTTATTTGTTTCCTTACGCTTCCGTAAAAATAAAACCAGAGAGAAGTCTTTTCTTTTCAGCCTTGGTTGAACACTGGATTAATGTGTCTAGAACAACAGTGCTGAAAATTGTAACTGGATGTTCAAGATTAAAATAGCTTTGATTAGCAAGAATTGACCTCCAAAGTGTCAGATGTGAATTGTATGCCCTAAATTATTTCATGGCAGATTTTGAAATCCAAACTTCGAAAAAATATCTGATTGTTTTGTGATTGCATTCTTCTCTGTTCATGGTAAACCTGCTATTGTGGGACATGTTGGGGTTAAATGTGGAACAAAATTCCTGTTTGAGGCCCAATATCTGTTCAGCAGCAATGTCCTTTATGCTTTGCTTAGGGTGGTTTCATTGGAAACTACTCATTTTTCAAAGTTTCTTTGTTTGGCCATTATTCACTGTATGCTGGAATGAATTAGGTTTGGTAGCACTCATTGAATGATAATACAGATTGACCATTTCAGATTCCAAAGTGGAAACGAGTGTTCTTAGTTATTTTTCTTTAATTGCTAAATATATATACTGTCTTTAAAACATCTTACTCCTCTGCTTTTATTTTATACTCTGTGTCTAGGACCCTTCTACTGCCTCCTTTTAGGCCATTCCTCAGTGAGAACTCTACAGACAATCTTTCTGGAAAAGCAAGAGAGTAACAAATAGTTCTTACTATATACTGATGATATAGGAATGTATGTAGTGGTTGAATTGGAGAGAGGGCTATTGAACTATAGGTTCATAAATTTACTGCATAAAGAAGTAACTATAATGGTTTAAAAAAACCCTCTCACAAGAAGATGGTCTTCGTTTTTGTTCTTTTCTACAAGTATTAAAAAAAAAGATGTCCTGGATATTGTCAGATCTTTTATACTTTGTATTCCATCTCTGAAAACTACATTAATTAGTAATCTCCTAGTACAACAGCAATTTCAATATTGAAAGTAAAGAGGCAAAGTTATCTATATGTCGTAGAACACCAGGCTCTCAGAAAACAAAAGTGGTCACCCTGGCTGTGTCTACATTAATGTCTTGGTTTGGATAAGGAGCATGTGAATATCCCAGTAGTCTCCACAGATCATGCTTTGGCACACATCTTGGTGTGGTTTCTGAGTGTGCCAGCTTGGGCTCTTTTAAGGTGAATGCTAAAAAAGAAGTGCTCCCTAAGTGCTCCCAGTGCTCTCAGATTCCTAATGAGCAGGTAGTCCAAGGGAGCAGGCCAGAGATAGCTGATGTAAGCTCACCTGATACATGCTTAATATATATAGCAGTTCCTTGGCACTGATCTGCTCCAAAGATCCATTCTTACTTGGTCACTCTACTTGCTAATGCAGACACAGACACTGGGTCCACAGCCTTTTCTTGGTTCGTAGCCAGTGGCAGAGGAGTCC
Organism: Phaethon lepturus; assembly: GCF_000687285.1. Classification (NCBI taxonomy): domain Eukaryota; kingdom Metazoa; phylum Chordata; class Aves; order Phaethontiformes; family Phaethontidae; genus Phaethon; species Phaethon lepturus. Next base: position 31,121 of record NW_010558100.1, on the reverse strand, counting down.
AGAGGGGATGCTAAGAGAAAAGGTGAACATTGCAGTGTTCCTGTACTGTGCTCTCCCAGCCACCAGCAGTCAGTGTTCCACTGATCTTCTAATTCTGATCCTGATAGTCTCATTCATGCTCAGTACAAAAAGAGGAATTTAGGAGCAGTGATACCAAACTCAAGTTCTTGATTCCGGTGCTTAACCTAAAAGATTGTAGAACTGAGGTGCCTAAGAGGTGCTGCAAGAGGTCTCAGATGAGAGTCTCAAAAAAAAGAAGTGCAACCAGAATGGACAAAAACTTTGAACTAGGACACTTAGTCCAGCAGTGGCTGGGGCTAGGCTGAAGTCACACTCCTCAGACTGCCTTTTCAAGGCTAAAAGGGGCACTTGCTTTGAGACCCACATCACTGCACCTCTTCCTGTAGCTAGGTGCCCAGGCCTCCACCTTCAAAGAAGTAAATGTGAATTGTTTTTCCTCTAAAAGTGGCAAGAATGGAGGAGATGGCACTTCTTAATGCAGTAGCGCAGTGGTTACAACATGCACATGGCGGGGTGAATGTCTTGGATCAATATCTTAACCTGAAGCTGTTTAACCAACAGCCAATATGTTACTCAGGGAGGGAGGGTTACTCAGCGAGTCAGGGGAGATACTTTAGTTGGTATCAGTGGAATTTACACTTAGAATCTACAGAAACAAATGCACGCCCTAGCTGCACTGAATGAAGAACAACTTCTGAGCACTCAATCTTTATCAGTCCTGCCCACCCCCCCAAGTACATCCCCAAAATAAGATGCTTAATAGCCTGTTCATAATAGATGAATAGGAGAAGTAAGTGAAGTTCTCAAAAAAGCTATTTGCCGATCTGTAATGAAGGTATCTGAGACTATTATGCCAATACCTTTAGACTACATTGAAAAAGAATAAAAGTTAAATTAATGAGTGCCCGGATATATGACTGTAGAAATTAGCTGATACTGCTTGAGAAGCAGTAGATTTTCAAGCACCTATAGAATGAAACACTGAGAAAATCCAGTGCAAAGCTGTGATTTGGACATTGGATTTTTGGTTATTTGGTCAACTGGTTGTTGACAGGAAATATTAGTTTTCTAACATAATATTATAATATTAAATATTAACAATTTGAGGATATGTGTTTTGCCAGAACGTATATGTAATAGACACCCCAAGATAACTGTTAAGCACTCAGTTGAAGCACTGAGTGTAGAAGCACACTTACTCTAGGCTCCCTCTATGGAAAATGGAGGCAGCAGGCACCCCAAAGGGTAATTCCATTCATCTGAGATTTGAATTGCGTTTTGGCAGTACCTATGAGTCTTCATTGACAGTATAGAGAGCCTCAGGACAAATGTGCATCTAAATCCTAATCTAAATCCACCTAACTTAGGTGCTCCAGTTAAACACTGAATGTTAAGTGGCATAAACCTGAGCACAGTGAATTGTGTAAATTCTTACTGATATTTAATTCAGTCCTGTCATAGACCAAGGTCATTATAATAATAAAAGTGAATTACAATCATTTTTCCGTAGACACCCATATCAGATAGCCTCAAGCAGTATTACATACAATAATTAAACAGATACTAATGAAAATAGCATATTCAGTTGGACAAACAAGTAATGCAGTGTATGAATATTGTTGTTGGCATCAGAATATTTTACATGCATGTTTACTTTTTAATTAAGGGAATAAGAAATACATACAAATTTGAGAATGAAGGGGGTTTTTTTTATTTATGGCCTTTCCACAAAAGATTTTTTTTAATCAAATGTTAGAAATTGCTTCTAGCTCCCCATCCTCTTTTCTGTTACGATTTGTTTTTAATCAACTACAATAAACCTTCCTATATCTCAGCTTTCAGTCAGTTTCTTTTCAGTAGCCTGTTCTTTATTGTTCTGTGACATAAGCCTAGATAATGGATTTAGGGTTTTAGCACTGGACCAGTGCTGAAAAATGCACAGTACAGCTTGTTCAGCCTCTGGGAGACAGACACTGACTTAAAATAATTGATAAACTATCTCTGCTGGGTGATCCTCCTTTGAGGTACACTCACTGCTGTGCTCTCACAGAGAGGGTGGATGGCTGTGAAACAAAGTACTTGAAAAATGGCTTGGATTTCCATATGACACCCAAGAACAATATGACTTCCAATAGTCAGTAATGCAGCAAGAATTTTGTAGCTTGCTTTCTGTAAAAAATATCAATCACTTGTGATTGAAAAATGAATCTGTAAAGTTAACCTACTCTGTCAAATTTGATTTATTCAGAGGTAAACAACATTCCAAGAGGATTTAGTGAGCCTGTGTTTGGCAAAGGGGTATGTTCAGGTTGTGGCACTACATAGATTGAATGTCCAAACATTTAAAAACTCTTTTATCATTGGCCTGAATACAAAAACGACAGCCTTCATTTGGTGACCTTAGAATGTCCCTGCTATTTATTATGGGCTTTCTGTATTTGGTTTAACCTTCCATCATGCTGAGGTTAAAAAAATGACAAGTTGTTATTTTTCTGATTTTTAGATTAATATTGAGCCATTAAGCTATAAACATATTGAGCAAGATCTCAAGCCAGTGTAAATCAGCGTAGCTTCATTGTTTCCAGTGGAGCTTTGCTGAATTGCATCAGCTGAAGAGCTATCCTGTTATTTGGAACAGTGCTGTATCTTGCTTTCCTACACAGCTTCTGGCTGGAATGTTTGATCTGTAAATCACAATATTGTCACTATATTTCTTATCCTAAGCTCTGCCTGCTCCTTCAAACATGTCTTTATTCTTACTTACAGCTGTTCTCCCCTTCTCCTTTCCTTCACTTCTGAATATTTGGAAACCAAATAATAACCCTAATATATACTGATATTTATGAGGAGCAGAGTTTCGGAGTGGTAAATCTAACTGTGCTCTTATAAACGTGGACCACATTAAAAAAAAAAAAAAATCGAGGCCTGAGGTCAGTTTCCCCACTATATTTATACTTGCAATTACCATAAGTGTGCATGCAAATGGAGTGACTGAATGCAAAACCAGTGAGATAGGTGTCTGTCTAAAATAGATGGATGGTAATTACATGCAGAAATGTCAGGGAGCAATTGCGCACAGACCTTTAGCCTCCCTTTCAGCTGAATTTAGCCTTTGAACTATTTCCCTTCTTTTGCAGGCCGCAGTACTCCCTTATGATATAACTTGTTGTCTTGAGGAAAGCAAGCGGACACACACATTCTCTGTTCTTTCATCGTTTATTTTTATTTGCAACAGGCCTGTGGTTGCTGTTACTGTCAGGAGAAAAGTAGCAAAAAAATTTACGTACAGATACACTTTTCCAGATCCCTAGCACAATGTATTTCTGTGTTCAGTATTTCCAAGCTTTTAGGTACTGTTTCCCACTAACCTGGCGTTGTCTCAGATCACACAGAACCCATTACACTCCAATTGTATAAAAGCATGTGCCTGGCCTGCTGCTCTGAAATTGCAACACTCGCGTGGCTTCGGCCTTATGGTTCAGAGAATTGTGAAAGGTGGGGTGTTTCCATCAGGTGAGTGGCAGTAGTCTGTTGTTCTGATGCTATAAAAGCTGTTTAAAACAATTACATCTAAAAATGAAATTGCCTTTGAAAGAAGAGATAAGGAAATGTGGCGATTATGGTATAAGTTTGTGTGCTTTAAGTCATTAATATCAACCTATGAAGTAAGAGAGCAAGTTAAATTGATGTATTTCCATTTATTTTTTCTATATTTTTACAATTATGTTACAGTATTTTGGATAAATGATACATGTTTATGCTAAATTTAATTTTATTATATTTACAAGCCTGTCTTAATACATAAAACCAATTTCCCTCTCAGAGAAGCATCTTACAAGTTTCTGGTTTA
>NW_010558100.1:1647-27239 GCF_000687285.1 Phaethon lepturus | reverse complement strand
TTCCCTTCTTAGCTTTATTACAAAACACAGCCTTATCTCCTTTTTGAATACCATATATGATGAATGTCAAATACAAATCTCTAAATCTAAAAGGAAATATCACAACACAGCCAACTTTTTTTTTTTTAATGTAAAAGCCTTTCACAGTTAAAATAAACTAATACTGCTACTGTTAAAATAACAGTTACTTCAAGGAAACTGTTGGGCATGGCTATAGCACAGGTGTATGGCAGGAAAAAATACTACATAATTTTGTTTAATTTGTTTAAAGAGTGCATGAAATAGATGGGTGCTTATGCCTGCATGTTAAAAAAAAAAATCACACATTTATGAACTTTCTTACTTCTACAGTTTTTTATTTGAGTGGATCTGGTCCTCCTGCATCTACTCAAGCACTGTTCAGCAGGGAACGTGATTCACTGTGTGCTTTACGTCACCATCCAGTGTGACAGAGCTTGGTCTGTGTACCTGCTGGAAAGCCTCCTTTTGGATGTTAATCCTGACTAGAAGCAGTTGCCAGATGTCTTTGTGCCACCTGCCTGGTTCCCTGGGCAACAGATAAACTTACCTTTCTATTTTCCCAGTCAATACACTTTATTTATTTTTCACCCAGTCTAATACTCCCACTTCTGAGCTGTCTACTCAGCACCATGGTGGACAGGACTCAGTACTGGTTACTGTGTTCCTAACCCCTCCAGACCTCTAAAAGACTTCAAAGATAGCAAAATGTTTTTTGAGGAGTTTCCCTGTGGAGTTGATCTTACCAGTGTCTATTCATCTGGGTCCGTAACACGCCTTGAGTCATGCAGCCTGAAGCCAGATGCTTTTGACTAGAAGTTGCCAGGCATGGATGGAAGGTCCGGTGGGGCAGCGTATTGCCTGGCTCTAGGAGCTGACCCTGGTTTCTTAAGAATATGCTTAGTTTGCACATTGGTACGTTTGCAATTGTTCATGTTCTATTTTTCATATTATCTGGGGAAGAAAATACGTTTGAAAAAGTCACTAGTTCTTTTTTTTTTTAAACTTTTTTTTTTGATGGAGTGGTGAAAAATATGCTTGCCATTAACATGACATATTTCCCTCAGGTTTAGCTGTTCAGAGTTTTCTTCATTGTTTAAAAAATACTACATCTCAATGTGCTGTTTATCAAAACTGTAGGATTGGTTATAGACAGGCATTGCAAGAAGATGGGTACCTGAAAAGTATGTAACTTGTGACCTGTGATACCATTGCTGTTCGTATCCTGGCCCTTTCATATGGAAAAATAAGAACTAAGAAGAGACATCAAAACTCAGTTTCAATGTGACCTACGCAAGGATTTGTATTGCAGTATTTCTTAAACAATGAATGGATACTGTACTAATTTATTCTGCCACTAAGTCCCTTTACTCATTCTCTCATGTAAAATTATGCACAGAAATTCAATTATGGTGCCATTTCCTTTATCAGCTTCAGTGTAGGTGGCTGAATTGAGCTGAGAGCCTGAACCACTCCGGGTACAACACATGCTCCACCATCACATGCAGCAATATAGCCTGTTGAAGTTGTGTCCCTGGGAGCACTAAGGAACTGACCAGCCACTCACCTTGGAAACCCTTCCACACGCCCAGGAAGCTCACATTAAGATACTTTTCTGTTGTAACCTCCAGTCCCGTTCAGCCACTGTTTTCCAGCATGCAGTCAGTTTCTTGTTCTTGAATATTCATTTCTTGTTCTTCAGTGTATAGCTTTGCATTTAGTTATGTTGATATTTTGCATGGAGGGACCCAGCATACTATGCCATCTTGACTGCTAACCATGGCTTTCCTGATCTCTGTGTTACCTGCCAATTTTATCAGCCTTGATTTTTTATTTACTGCCATATGATGGGTGCAAATTTTAAACAGGGTCAAGCCCAATGCCAGTTTCACACAATAGAAACACCCTCATTCGGTGGTAGTTCTTCACTGGAAACTGCCCGTGGAACGTGTCAGCTGGTCAGTTATTAGTCCACTTAACTGCATACTTACCCTGCCCTAAACCAAGTTTACTGGACAAAGCTTACTTGGATTACTATGTATGTATAAGTCACTGATCAAAAATTGATTCTTCATGTTTGTAAGAGCTATGAAAACTTCTCAAGCCTGGTTTCCTTTTGAAAACGGGTGTACTTACCTCCATTTTTCTGTCTTTCTATCTATGTCCCCTGCTAATCACTTCTGAAACCAGTTGCTGATTTCTACTGAATTTCATAGACAGTAGATAGTGGATAGGATACCAAATAAAATAAAAAATGTGTTTGAGGTCCCAAGTGAAGAAGTCTGCTCTAATCATTCACACCTTAAGACACTGGAAAAACCGTCTGGGAGAGATGCTCATATAGTGGCCCCAATGCAGCTGGGGTCTGCACTTTGACAGCAGAATCAACACTAGAGAAATCCATGGAAAAATGAGTTTCATTGGTTCAGATGATTAAAAGATTATAGGTGTTTTTACCACTATTCACAAATACAAAAATAAAACATTCCATAAATTATTCCTGGAATGCCCCAGAGAGAGGGTGAAACAAATGTTGATATGGGAATGTAGGGTTCTGCAGAAAAATCTTTTCAGATCAGTCTGGGAAGCACAGACAGTTTGCCCACACTAGGCCCACACTTGACAGACTTGACAGATTTTTTGGCAAAGACACGGGTGGATCCATAGACAAGGGGAGAATCTTATCTATAGCAAACATAGCCACATTCTGCTAATACAGTTTGTATCTTCTGTGATTGAGGTTGCAAGTGGGATGCTTCTGTAGTGCAGTATAAGCCTGAGAGCTATAAAGGCAGAAATACTAAGAAGAAACTGCAGATTTCAGAATAGGCAGAGAAGTTTGTTGCCCATTAACCAGATCAGGCAGACTAAGGGAGGAACTGCTGGGTTTATAAGTGGTGTTATATCTACCTGGTTCTTTTTATGGTGTATTAAGGTGCTTGGGATTTAATGATTTAAATGTTTTGATTCTTTAAATTGCTGTTTGTTTCTAAAAGAATCATTTAAAATAAACATGAAATTACAAAGCATGTTGTTGCTTACCTTAGCTTGGATCATGTCTGAAATGTACAAAGACTCATTGCATGCTGGCCTTGTTGCCATTTCTCTGGCTTTCTGAATTCTCATCTGGCAACTGAACTTTCCATTAGATAGTGTTGATGCAGAGGAGCCTTCTCATCTGTCCCCTGAAGAAGGAAGGACAAGTACTGAGAAGTCCCACGGGGTACTTCAACGTATGGCCTGTTACAGGAGACAAAAAGAAAGAGGAATGTAACTTTTGAAATACCTGCACTAGCCTGTGTGAATATCTATGTTGTCTATAAAATTTCTCATTTTAGCTCTTATTCTTTGGTCTTCCTATTTGGACTGGACATAAGCTGCATACTGCGGAGTATTTTAAAACAACTTTTAAAAATTTTCCTGAAATTGCCAAAGGTTGGTTGAGCCATGGGCCATGGGACACAGTACTGGAGTCTCGTTTCATTGTGACCTTTCTAGAGTGTCTTTTTTTGTCCTTTTTGGGGGGGGGGCATATGTCCATAAATTTTGAAGATATTATTTTCAACATTGGTTCTGCATTTTTCAGCATTGTCTATCTTTTATGATAATAAACCACCACATAATATCTGAATCACAGAATCATAGAACAGTTTGGGTTGGAAGGGACCTTTAAAGGTCATCTAGTCCAACACCCCTGCAATGAACAGGGATTGTTCAGAGCCCTGTCCAACCTGACCTTGACTGTTTCCAGGGTTGAGGCATCTGCCACATCTCTGGGCAACCTGTTCCATTGTTTCACCACCCTCAATTGTGAAAATTTTTTTCCTTATATCTAGTCTAAATCTACCCTCTTTTAGTTTAAAACCATTACCCTTTGTCCTATCACAACAGGCCCATCTAAAAAGTTTGTCCCCAAAATGGAATAAAGGACCAGAAATTGAGGTATTAAATCTTGTTACACCAAAGAGAAACTATTAAAAAAAATATTTTCGCACAGAAGAGAACCTAGAAATATTTCATGGTGTTCAAATTCACTTCAGCTCATCAGAAATAACCACCCAGCCAGATTTCTTCTCCCATATTTTGGGTGTTTTTCTGACATTTGAGGAAAAAAAATCGATTAAAAATTGATGAATAATCTTGGCTAAAGAGACCCAGCTGGCTAAAAGGGAAACAAAACTACTTCATTTTAGAGTGCTGTTTCTTGGCTTCTGACTGTATCTACAAAACACTGTAAGACTCAGAAATGGAATTCAGTGTTTCAGTATAAGAAATAACTACAAACTCAGACCCAGAGTCCAGTAATCTAAAATGCAGCTACTGTACTGTTTTAATGGCCTTATTGAGACAGTTTTTATGATAGTATAGATCTGTTAATTTATAGTTAACTTTATCACATAATCTATATGTGCATACACAATGAATTCAGTGTTTTCAACCCAGTCCCTCATGGACAGTAATCTACATCACAAAGCCACCACACATAATTCACCTAAATTGGCAGTCTTTCCTCAAAAGAGTTTTGCTCAGACTTGACCTGTAGCAGCAGAGGAGCTGCACTGCTTTTGCTTCACCCACATTGCTCCTTGTTTAAAGTGTGGTGTGCCCTGGTTGAAGTTGAGGTCAGTGACAGGGCAGGGCTGGAGTTACTGCTGTTGCTCTGAGCTTGTCCGTTTCCCCCCTCTTGGCTTTGAGGCTGGATGTGCAACCTTCCATGTTGACAGACAGCATAGACATTGCATGTGTTAAGAAATACAATTTTTTTTTTTCTGGTTATTATGTGTAACCATGAATTCTCATTCTGTGCATTGCTGTTGTAAAGCAGGAGAATGGTGAGCGTTGCACAATGGTTGTACTGTAGGTACTTTGTAGTTAATGGAGCTAATTGGAGACAAAATCTTTGTCCTTCACTTTATTCTATATGTAGGAATGTGTGAAGTGCAATAACCTGCCAAACATTGGCACAGGAGTATGTCATATGCTCTACTAGATGGTTACCACTCAATATGCCAGATATTAATCTCTCTCCTTCACACTTTCTTCTTAATCTCATATTGCAGACTGTAAATGGTATTCCAGACTTCGCCTGCTTCCTGTACCTGGTGCAGAATATGGTGCTGGACAGGAGGGAGCAAAAGGCTGGTGGTGTACCCAGGGGCCATGTTTCTTAGTCATGCCCTGGGCTGAAGCAGTATTGGGAGCCAGTGTCCCCCATACACTCGTATGTAGTAGCCCTTCTACAACTGCATGAATGGATGGGGTGCATCCCTGGGTCCCTCCCCATGTGGCTGTGGTTCATATTTACCCCTGCTCATGTGACGTGGAGTCTCATGCCTTGGCATGTTGAAAAGTTAAGAAGCCTTCTAGGCTAATCTAAACCAAACTTCTACGCTGTGGAAAACCATAGTTACACAACTTCCAAAACACCACTGTGGAGTAACTGACCACACAGGAGTGAGAGAAATCCTAGGTTTCAAGAGGAGATGGGACTGAACGGGGAGTGCAAAGTTGTGGGTGAGCTGCTGAGGAACAGGCTGCAGAGCCACAGCGCACAGTACAGGCTCCTGAGCATGCCTGATAAAGCTCTGGTTAATACAGCTCTGCTTGCTTGTCATGTCACCTAGGGCAGTAATGAAACACATGTGAAGCGCCCAAACCTGCAGGCAGACCTGGAACTATAACAGTAGATGACAGAGTGCTCACCCTACCATGCTGCTTTGGGGACCTCTTCCAAATGCTAACATGTCTATCAAGGAAGTCATGCTGTAATTTAAATGTTCTTCTCTTCAGGGCTGCTTGGTAAGGGACAAGAAGAGACATGAAGTTAACAGTGTTTTTAGCTGAAATAGCTTCAGTAGAGAGTTTTTGTGGGGAATATCAAGGAAAATGCACAGAGGAAGTTATATCCATCACAGATAACCTTCAGAGTCCTAAATGCAAAAAGCAAACAAAATGTTTGCTGGGTACTGATTTTCACTCCTTTTTGCTCTTTTTTCTGTTTTAATGTGGCAGAACAGAACATGGCCCTTAAAGGAGTCTACTTTGGTTTAGCGCTTGTATTTCAACAGAAATTTCTTTTATACTGTTTGGGAACTATTTACATTATAACTTTGAAAGTACAATGCTTGCAGCACTGAAGTAAATAGTGAATGCCTCATTGGCTTCAATGGAGCCACAACTCCAGTTTTGTTTAGCTTGTGGTGTTTGTTAGGTTGTAGGCTTTGTTGGGTTTTTTTTGCAGAATATGCAAAATAGATCAAAAGCATGATTTGATCAAAGTAAACATATTTTTTGTGTGTAAAAAATCTTTTTTGTGTGTAAAATAAATGTGGACTGACATCATCTGACTTTTTCCACACATAGACCACACCACCACTCTATATAGAATATTTACAAAACACTCCTTGATCAATATTGTAACAATTACAGAAAATACATTGTAAATACAGTAGGGTAGGAGGCAACCAGACCATAAATTGAATGACTTTGTTTACTTGAATAGTCCCTGAGCAAATTGTAGTCCATGAAAAAAAAATCCATAATTTCAAGCCATTTTGCACAATTGACAGCCCCAGGAGAGGAAAAGATTAAGGAACAGAAAGATTCCCTACCTTGATAGTAGAGAAGACTCACTTGTTTTCCCTTTGCTTACCATCATTAGCTTTGAGCTTGTGGTTTAACCTGGCAGGCAGCTAAACACCACACAGCCGTTTGCTCGCTCCCGCCGCAGTGGGATGGGGGAGAGAATCAGAAAAAAGGTAAAACTTGTGGGTTGAGATAAAAACAGTTTAATAGGACAGAAAAGGAAGGGAAAATAATGATAAAAGAATATACAAAACAAGTGATGCACAATGCAATTGCTCACCACCTGCTGACCGATGCCCAGTCAGTCCCTGAGCAGAGGCCACCACGCCTGACCAACTCCACCCAGTTTTATTGTTCAGCATGACGTCATATGGTATGGAATATCCCTTTGGTCAGTTGGGGTCAGCTGTCCTGGCTGTGTCCCCTCCCAGCTTCTTGTGCACCCCCAGCCTCTTTGTTGGCAGGGCACTATGAGAAGCTGGAAAGTCCTTGACTCAGTATAAGCATTGCTCAGCAACAACTAATCAGTGTGCTATCAAAATCCAAAACACAGCACTATACCAGCTACTATGAAGAAAGTTAATTCTATCCCAGCCAAAATGAGGACAGAGCTGCAGACTCTATTATTCAGTTATTGTATATCTCTGGTAAATTACCTTGAATGTCTTGATGGTTCAAAGCACTATAAAAACTGGATTTTGCATTGTACAAAATAGTTCCTTATTATTGTACTTACTAAATTTACGTGTGGCAGGACCCAATGTGCAGTACTTAGAAAAAAATTATGGACTTAGCCTGACATTTAATCTCTTGAGTGTACAGTGTAAGGTACATGGTGCAGGTGCATTCTGTATGGTCTTGTGAATGGGTATCATGAGCTGAGACATTCTGGTTTTCTATTAATAGGACTTTCTAAAAGAAATATTCTATAATTTCCTTTAATCTAGTAGTGGTTTCTTTTCAAGCAGGTCTATACTTTGTGATCAAATCAGGGAATATCTTCAATACAAGAAACAGGTTCTTTCCTTTCAGATACAGTATATTCTCCAACACTTTCTCTTTCCAAGTCTATAGAAACAAATCTACCTATACCCTAATAGAAAAAGTCTACTATACATAATAATTATTTTTATATTTTTATTACAACTGGCTGAATATTGAACACATCTAAAGGTGTAATTAAAGTCTAAAACTTATGAAATTGTTAAATTCACTTGTACTAGGGCCACTTATTTGCAATTTCTGGGAAATAGAAAAAATTGCAAAACACTTTGGTGCTTAAAAAAATACTTGATTTTCCTTGTTTTTAAGCAGTGCAAAACAAACATGGAACAAATGTTAGTCATGTGTCTTAATGCACAGTAGAAGAGACCACTTAATACACTGTGGTGAATACACTGTAACAGGAAACACAGAATGGTAGAAAATGTCATGAATAACTCCATTTGTATGGGGAAAATGCAGGTATGAACAAGCATACCTGTTGTTGGGTGTTCACTGTTCATAACTTACAAGTCTTATGTCCAAAACATTTGAGTAATCAAAAGGAGCTGCAGGGAAAAAAAGGTGATTTGGATGACCAGTCACACTGAAGAATACACTGCAAAGATTCAATATTAATATACTGCAAATAATCTGTAACCAGATATTAATTTAAATTTAAAAATAGCTACAGATGAGAAAGTGGGTAGTAGAAACCAGTTGCTGCTTTAGGGCTAGTTATAAAGGTCTGTGTTACACTGATTATACACAGTGAATAGTTCAACTCAAGTCTCATTTTTACACCCCTTTAATGCTTTCTGATCCAGACAATTTCCTAAGGTAGCTACATCACACGATGAGTGGCGATGATGCGTTACCGTAGTATTTCTGTAGCAATGAGCAAAGTCATCATTCTTAACTAGCTAGTTGTGATTCTTTAACACCATACTCTCTTGACTGCAATGCCACCAATGACCTCAACTTTGAAAAAGAAACAGAAAAGGTGTAAATTTATTCCTTGTGTTGGGCAATTCATGGAGATGCCTTCCATGCTGGAAGCATCATTGCTTTCAGTTGAGAGAGAGAGAGAGAGAGAATCTCCACAGAGTGACGGCTAGCTGCTAGTGGAAACACAGGGCATGCGTGCACGTAAATTAGATGTCTAAAGTAAGGTCTGATGAATCTAGGACAAAATCCCCATAGAATTTAGACATTTTGGAACAACTGTTTGTGTATGGTAGGCAGGCTTTCTTAAAGTCAAAGTCAAGTTGCACAAATTGGATGTACTGATTTCAGAGGGGATACACAAGTTTATAGCAGCTGAGAATCTGACCCTTCGTATGATAAAAATGGAATTAGATTAAGTTCGTTATTCTAAATGTCACTTTTACAATAAAAAAAGAACTTGAGAGTGACTGCATGACAAAACCTGCTATGAAAGGGTAACGAGGGGTAAAAGACAAAGGAAGTCTAAATAAGTCCATTTTCCACAAAACCAGAGAATAATAAGCAGAAATTAAAAAGTATGTAGAGGAGAAAAATCTGTCTTGGACAGTTTTTCGGCTTGGGAAAGATTTATTTAATTTAACAGAGATTAAACCTAATAATAGGTTTCTGTATAATCTGTGTAGGGTTCTTTAGAATTATTGTAGGTGAAAAAAACAACTTAGCACAAAGCACGTAAATTTGACAATTGCCATTCGTCAGTGTGGTGGCTTTGCTTTTCTTGCATGTTGCTTCTCTTCCCCCAGTCTTAACAGTGTATTCACAGAAGTGGTAGGAGGACTTATTTCGGTACAGATAGGCTTCTTCAGCTAGTTTTAGTCTCACTAGAGTGGCTGATGTTAGCTAAGAAGCAGTGACTGCACTTTGTTTCACACAGTAGCCACCTAAATAAATATATTGTATTTTTGGTGTGCCAGAATGTTCCCCATGACTCCTATATCCCTTCATTGTCACTTTTTTTTTCTTTTTAATAAAGAATGTCCTGTCTCCTAGCTGCTATCCTCAACACCTACCAGCTGTGTTATTGTTACACTGTCTCGCATCATCTATGGGAACCTGTGAATAAAAACAGAATAAAATAATTATAATGATATTTACCATTAAAATTTCTCTCACTTTTCCCTTCCTTAAAAATATTGTTAATGAAACCTAGAATAAGATTCCACACTATTGTGGCAAACTGAGAAAATTGCCATATTAGGTTGCTGGGTAGTAGTGAAGGATGCTTTGTATCTGGCTATTTATTACAATATGCCCCAGACAATAGTTCAACAATATTTGCACATTGTTAAGAGAAAACGTGGAAACCTAGGTAAGGGGAGTATTATTTTCTGTTATTCGTATTTATTAGTTCCATTAAATTCCATCATTCTGTGGGAAGGTGATCAGTTAAGATTAGTGGACTATTAAGCACCAGTGTACAAAAAGGGTAATATGGATTCCCCTTTGAGAAATAATGATTCCCATGATGAGTTCTTTATTTTAAGCCAGATGCTTAGATTATTGGCAATACATTGCTCATTGTAATGCTTATGGCGTGGTTTGCATATAATGCTGATAGAAAAGCCTACCATATCGCTCTGATGAAACCAACCTACAAATCAGTTTCCCAGAAATGAGAATTAATAGAACAAGCAATAACATCCTAATTTCTACACGACAGCTAGAGTAACACTTAAAAACATTCTGCATTACCAGATAAATACACCATTCATTTTCACAAATGGAGTCTGTTTCAATTCTCAGCTGTTGGATGATGATTTGACTTGGAGCAAAGGCAGCATAATTGGGTAACAGCTGAAATGTGCTTCATTGAAAAGGGTTGAAAGATCCATTGCTGGATTTCCAGGAGTGTGAATTACAATTCCAATAATATCAGAAGCAACTAATTCTATTCTTTAGAAGTGAGGACATAAAAGAAGTTTTAGGTTTTCTTATTTCAAGCTTTAATTGAGGCCTAGGTTGTAACTCATTTTCATCCCTGAATGGGTGGTAAAAACATACACAGTAGGTAATTCACACTACCTCAAAACTGTTAGTTCCATAAGAAGACTAATCAGAGTAAGCTTCCAGTAGCAAATTATCAGCTACAAATTAAAACCTTGCCGTATGTCTGCTAAAAGCAACCTTTTCTTTCCCCCCACTAACATACATTTGTCTAGATTAGTAACTGTTGGATTACTACAGGATATGAAGAATAGGGAGTGAACTGAGCAAGCCTTCAAAACATTATGTTTCAGGAGTCAACAGGGAACAGTTTTAAGCTCTTACTTTTTTTTTGACTGCCACATTTAGTACAAATTGAAAATCTACTAATTTTTTTTTTTAATTACACATTTGAAAATAAGACAAGGAAGCAATATTTTTTGCAATTAATGTATTTGTTTTATTTAATTTGTAATGCATCATTCCAGACTATGAACCAAGGGAAAATACACATACATTTGTTAAAGGACCTACACTCCTGTGGATACATATTCATAACCCATCCGCTGTTTAAGCCCTTTACCCTTTCCAGGGGCACATTAACCAACAGACTGCAGTGTATCAACAGGAGCCCTGAATTCCCTGAAATTTTCAGGCAGTTTCCATACCTAGCAGACAGTTTCATTCCCTTTGTGATAAACCGTTGGGTTCATTTGGCCCCTGAATCTTAATTTCTAGTTTTCTGTTGTGTTTATCATAGCATTCTTGTTTTACATCAGATTTGAAGTAAAAAAAAAAATAATTTCTCAGTCCCATTGATACGGGAATGAAATGTAGAAGAGCAGAAAGTGATCAAGTTAAAGATCATGCGTAATATCAAATGTTATTTTGATCTTATACCTCTGAATATCTTTTCTGAAAGCATCCTGTTTAATAAAAAAAGGAGGGGACATGACATGACCATTTGAATGCTCTTTTGCAGGATAGTCTTACTGCTTTTTTTCCTAGCTTACGAGTTGTTTAAAAGCGCTAGAAATATTTGCATGCTGTGTTTGTGTTGGTAGAGGAGGTTTTTTGACATTGAGGGCAGAGGTTTTTACAAATCACAGGAGACTTGCTCTCTGCCTTAATCTCTCCAAGTAGAGTCAATTTATGGTGTGTGTTTGTTTGGTATTGGTGTTTAGGTTAAAAGAACAGTGATCCCTGAAAGAAAGGATTATCTTGTGCTCTTTGCAAGCACCTTATTTATGGGTTTCTATATACATAGTGTGAACAAACAAGTTACATTCAGGAAGTGTCCTGAATATCTTTCCTAAATGCTCATTTCATCCTCTGAATTCTGTTTCATAGACCTGAATTCCACAAAGCACTTAAGCCTACGCTTAACTGCAAATGGTCTGTTCACTCTTCAGCTTTAACTGGGGCCATGTGCTGTGCCATGCTATAGGTAGTCATGATGAACTTTTTTGCACTCTGGTGATAAAAGTAATGTAGCTCGTTGGTGCCAGGTGAACTCTTACCAGTGGCCAACATGACAGGTATGCGAACAAATATACACCATTGTTACGGAGGGTGTTTTTCAACTGAAGGTAGCTCATGTGCAAAAATTACAACCTTCTCTCTTTGTCCAAAGCCTAATCAGAAAAAAATAATGCTTATTTATATATGTGTCACACATGAGGCCTTTCTGTTGTGTATTTTATATTTTCAAGTGCTTTACATTGTTCCTGATATCAACATTACAAAAAAAATCCAGGATATGGCTTATTCTCCTGCTGGTTCCTCTTTGTCTGGGAGCAGGTATCACTGCATAATTCCATGACAGTGAAGTGTATGCTATATTTAATCAAGTCAAAGAGAACCTGAGCCAAATTAAATGAATTTGTTATGTCTCTATACTTCCAGATGCTTCTCTTAATTAAGCTTCATATGTGCTAGGACTTTTCATCAAACTAGTCATCATCTTGCATCAGGGTCTGGGTCAGTCCCAGACAACCAAGGTAATACACAATACTTTTGTTTTTGAGGTTCCTGACTGTTCCTCATATGTGTTAAGTTATACATGAATGCTCATTAAATCTACTAAGATAAGTGTTTGATGTGTTACTCAATAGATGAAACATAAAACTGTTCTTTAAAAAATCAGCAAAATTGCTTGGAGGAACAACAAATTCATACATCAGCCCATTCTTTATGTTCTAAAGTGCAATTTCCAGGACTGAACTAAAGCAAATGTCATACCTTTAATTTCGTAAAAAGTTATGTACAAGTCTATTATTCAAAATAATCACATAACTGGGAAATTCACTGAACAGCTACCTTTCTGCTCAGCAGGGTGCCATTTTATAGGCTTTAAAATTCACTAAGTTCAAGCAGCTTTCGTTCTCAATAATACATGTGCTAAATATGTCACATTAAAAGTGCTTTTGGCATGTAAATGATCCGTTTTCACATAGAAATGCTTTTAAAAGAATCTGAGCTCACTTTTTTGGAAATTATAAGTGCATTGAATTTCATTGTCCTACAGAACCATGTAGAGTTGATCGAAGTGAACTACAATGACAAACCAACCCTTGTCAGCCCTTATATTTATGTATCATTTGAGCTGTCAGAAGTATATATAGTTGCATTTTCTTCTACATATTTTCTACTCAGTTCAAAAAAAAAAAAATTTGGTGTAAGGAGGGGGAGATGGGTTTGCTTTTCTAGGCCTAAGTGCTCAAAAGCACTTCTGTGTATAAAAAGTTAACATTTCACTGGAAGACTTGCAGCACGTTAAACTGATTTCCTAAGCTTGTTAATTTTTTCTTAGAACTTAGCAGTACTTCTACCACTGCTTTAATGTTGAAAGATAAGGCAAATGTTTTACAGGTGATTTAGGATGCTTATCCTCCAAAGAATGAATTCTGAATTCTTATGCATAATATGAATAAAACTGAAAGCATAATCTCTGCCTCTCACTGCTTCATTATACTGCTGCATACTGAACAAATTCTCCATACTCTGTATACTGCAGAGCGAGATTCTTTCATGATAAATTGATTGTACCTATTCCCATTCTCTGTAACTTCATGTAAGGGACCTTGATAATGTCAGACATATCCTACTTTTAAAAATCTTTTGTTCTTTCTTATTAGAATAAGTAAAGCAACTTGAATGCTGTTTGGAAGTCGTTATGTTATTATTCTGGTTACCTATAATACAGTACATGGCTCCAGGGTTCCCACAGATACTTGTTTAAGAAAACAAACTGTCAAAAATGTTCAATTCTTATTTTAAATACAGAAATAAAATTTGTGAGATGACTCAAAAAAATTAAACTGGAAAGACTTGCTTTCAGGGAAGGAGAAGGAAAAGAAGAAAGGAAGAAAACATATGTTTTCGTTTGCAAGGTCGAAAAAGAAATGAAGTAGAACTCTTTAACTCAGTGGCATGGTCATATATTGGAAACCCTATACAGACCTGTAGTATAGGTCATTGTGGGTAGACCATTAATCCTGGGTGCCAAAACTTGTATGGAAGGAAAGGTAAAGAAGTTTGTTGCCCTTTTTTTGCTTATCCATAGCTGCAAGTCTAAAGTCATAAGCTGTAACTCTGAGCTGAGTGTAGGATTCCATTTAATTATCTTTCCGTAAGAAAGATGTGTCTTCAGTATACATTATATATATAGGTGACTATTTCTGTTCTGTATCATTCAGAGTGTAAATAGACAACATATACATTAAAAATGAGGGAAAATGATGTGACATAAAGTAAAAGTAAAAGGCTGAGTATCTGTGTTTGATGCACGTTTAATTAACATTTTTAATTTGTCTTTTGTGTATTTATAATATAGAGTAATCTCTCAATCTTTTTAGCGTTTTGATTTTTGTGTAAAACAAAAACTTAAATAGTTCTCTGTCTTTAGTGCTCTCAGGCAACACAAGATGGAGACTTGTGGGATTTAGACTCACATTCTTCCCTTTCTTGGAGACATTCCTTGTTTATTATGTCTTATCTAAAATTAGTATGAACAGGTTGATCCTTTGAACATGGACTATCTGACAGAAAGAGCTCCAAAAGCAGTCAAGCACGAATTCTCCATCCTAGTAATGGCTAGTTATCAGCTGGTTATCCAGCCAGCCATCCCCTCAGAAAGTCTGCTTCTAGTGAAACAATTGGCCAAGGCATCCTGAAAGTTGTCTATTTTAGTATGGTCATGTGTTTGCTAGATGTAGGTAGACATTTTAAGCATTCAGGGCTCTCAGATTAGCTATTGTAGATTTTTTTTTTACTAAGCATCAGATTGCTAGATTTCTACATGCTTTTATAATACCCATTTAATAATGAGGAAAAGCATTATATTGAAGTGTCAAATATTTGTTCTACCATCTTCCAGCCTTCTGTAGTTATTTTAACATCAGCCATGACCTGGTCTTCCAGATGCTAAAACACAATAAGAAATGTAAAGGGCATTAACCTACTTAATCCTGGTTTTCCATCAAAAAATGCTTAATCAGTGTTTCTTTAGGATCTGGGTCTAAACTGATGGTGTCCACATACTCCCATCTCTCAAAAATAGATAAACTTCTACGTAAAGAAATGCTTTTCAACTTCCATTCAAGAAAACAGCTGTTGAAGAATGACCTCTGAATGTGTCTAAACATGTTCATAGCACAAACACATAGAACAAACATGTTCATTATTACTAAAATAACCTGAAATGTGAAGTAATTTCTTAAAAAATGCTACCCTTATATGTGAGGTATTTATAAATTCTAGTTCTCAACAGCTATAACTCAGTATGGGATATTTCTTATAGCTCATATATATGATCTCATATACCCTATGGAAATGCCATACAGAATAAATAACAAAGATGCAGCCAGTAGGAGTCTACAGACATTGAATTGACTTCCTTAGAAATTAATCTAAAAGCTGATAGTATTTAGTAAAGAACTGGACCTTTTTGTCTATTTCTTTTTTAATCCTTTGGCATAATATTTTATTGCAAATCCTGTTTCATTTTTTATTTCATGGGGGTAGGCAGGTTATAAAAAGATAGACTGTAATTTTAAATAAATTCTGTAGAACTTTTTTATAAGGGTTTGTTAATCCAACTCAGACTTGGTGCCAATGAGAAGCACTTTGTTTAATATGTTTCTGACTTCATACAAATTCTATCTAACTTTTGTGCCTGGCATTCAAAGCCATTTATGGGGATTTTTGAATTACTGACATTTTTAGGTTTTTAGATGTTGTGGATACAACATTGAAATAGTAATTTACTTTTTAACTTTCTGAGGTATGTTTTAATAAAAAAAGAAAGTGAAAAACATTGCCTAACTTTGAACATAAAAGAAATCTCAGTCTCATTAAGTCAACAGTAATGCTCTCCTTAACTTCAAAGGAGACCATGATTTCATCCAACATATCTAACAGTTCCATAAAACACACAATGAAAATCACTTTACAATATTGGCAGGCAGAGTATGCATTTTGTATGCATCTCAGTGAAGAAAAGGCACAAGCATTCTGACTGACTTACTAATGCATGCCAGCTAAAAATTAAAATAGTGGAGGTTTTTTTGAGAGACATTGTGTTATAACTCTCTGGGAGTATTAAGTGTGCACTGCCTCCATTTCAAATGAGACTTAAAATCTGTGCTGTGAAATTACAATTACATTATTTTGAGTACTCCCTTATTTGCTGGCTATGAAGTGTGGTGTGTGATTTCTCCTAGTGGGGGAAGAATGTTCAAGGTGTGTTGGTGAAATATGTACACCAGCAGCAAGCATCCCAATGAGCTCAAAGCTGAAAACACTCCAGGACAAGTTCTGTACAAGTACAATAAATTCAGTCACCTAAGGTTAAGTGAGTTAATACATATTCTGTAAGACATTTTCTTGTTAATGATAAAGCAAGTCTAAAGCCACACCTTGAAAGCAAACTGCAAGAAAAGGGAAAAGACTGGACAGATGCATTTTAGTGAAATTTAATATTGGTAAGTGTAAGTACTTTAAAATTTATACCTTAGCTTAAACTGGAAGTGGAAGAAAGGACTTGAGAGCAATAATTTCAAGGCTGCAGAAAAAAACTGTATAAAAAAGTTTTTTATATTATATAGAAACAGTGAGGAAAACTCACCAGAAGCTAATATTTTTTATCACTGGCTCTGAAGGTATCACACTTTCCTCATTGTCAAGAATAGCTTTCTAACAATGTAGGAATAGTTTGAGAGGATTAATTGAATACATTGTGTTGCTGACCTTCTGGAACAAAATTTTACAGCTCTGCTTATGTGTCTGAAGATCTTAATTGCATATAAACAATTTCCTTTTCATAAGCAAAGGTTTCTAAATGTCTGGTGAATTATAGTAATCTTTATCTGATTATATTTTCTGCTCTAAAAACTGCTAGGTGTTTGGATCTAACTTGATTTCAGTTGAGTCTTTATATTTGTAATTTTTTCCAACCTTCCTCTCTCATAGAGAAAGAGATCTAACACTCGTACATTTTCACCTTGACAACAGAAGAGTCATCTGGTTATGAAAAGCTTTTTTATTCTCTACTTACATAGTATATCTGATAACAGGTTTTAGTAAAAGGGGTGTGGAATGATGATATGATGCATCATCCTTCTGAATCTTACAAAAACTAAAAAAAAAAAAATTGTAAATAGCGATCGGAGATTGTGTGGTCATGTCTTTGTCAGCGGAGATCTGTTCTTCAGTCTGAACAGCGTGCCGACCAACATGTCGTTACTGTGTTCTCATCAGGTATGTTAGCACGTGCTGATTCTGTCCCTGCACCTCCTCATTTACGTACAGCTTGTATTTCCATGTTTAATCTCTCTATCTAGATCTAGTTCATTTGTAACTGGGAGGAATTTTCAGGAATTCACTCTTTCTCAGCTGTTAGGTATCACAGTCAATCTGAGCCATGCTGTCGGCTTTCATGAGCACTGCTAGGCTGTTTCAGCATAAGCCAAACAGGTTACTTTAAACCATTGTGGAATCACAAAGTGTGGTTTAAGCTAAAATGTTTGTCTTCACATGGGAAAGGACAAGAAGTGCTGAGATTCAGGTATCACATCACAGATGGTGAAAGTCAAGAGCAGAGTTCACATTCTTCCTTCTGTTGTGTTACTTATCTCTCGCTCAGCTCAGCCCCTACTATGCATTAGTGTTTGATGTTCAGGTGATTCCCAGGGGCACTCCTAGGACAGATTGAACATCACTGCAATTAAGTGCGTAGATATAGTTCTTTTATGGCTTTTTGATATTTTACAGTAAGAATATAAAAAAGATGCCACCATATATATATATATCCTGCTGGCATTAAAAGCCAACAAGTCTCCAAAATAGAGCATAAGGAAACAAAAAGACCATCATTAGACAAGGGTGCATAATTAATGGTGTATTCCATTTTTCACCTGAGAAGTGGATCAAAGAATACTGTATATTCTTAACAGAACCTACCTTTTGAGGAGAAAATGAATTTTCTGATCTTTACAATGACATGTTCAAGAGTACTGCAGAAAATGGTGTTGGTACTTCTATAGGTTGTGCTATGATACGCAGAGTGTTGTATGTGCCTGTGGCATGGAGAAATGCTTTGTAATTGTTTAAGTGACCGTAATACCCCTCTTTGTTCTGGGGTTTGGAGAGCTGAGAACTGTCATGGGAGAAGCCTGTGGCATTCTGCAAAATCAGTATTGGGCACAGTAGCTACTCACTTGGACCGCAGCTTTCCCCAGGTTCTCTTTTTGTACACTTTGACCATGGGGATCCTAATCTCTGACGGGCATCCAAGAGTGTTACTACAATATAACAACATTAGGAATGGTTAGGCAGTGTCTGGCTGTGTATTCACAAGCAGCAGTGGCTTAATTTAAGATGACTCTGTTGTTTCCCATTCCCTCACATGAATGTTGCTCCTCTCCTAGATGTTCCTGCCTCCACTGTGAAAGACAGCTCAATCGGCTCACACCACAGTTGTACCACTGTAGTTCAAATACTTATGTGCGTTAGTCCTCATTTGGGATACTTTAGTATTCTGGGATTTGTTTGGCAATTGTGGATGTTCAATGGGTGGTTTAGTATTACAGAAAGCAAATAGTCATCTCTGAGGTGAAATGATATAGTCATCTTTGAGTTCTACTAACAGAGGGTCAGGAAAATTTACACATATCCCAGGATGAATCAAGACATGTCTGTGAATTAGAACTGCCTGTGGTTTGCGTGGCGAGGTTTTGGGAGCAGGGGGGCTACAGGAGTTGCTTCTGTGAGAAGATGCTAGAAGCTTCCCCTATGTCTGATAGAGCCAATGCCAGCTGGCTCCAAAATGGACCCACTACTGGCCAAGGCTGACCCCATCAGTGACGGTGGCAGCACCTCTGGGATGACAGAGTTAAGAAGGGGAAAAAGTTGCTGTGTAACGGCAGTTGCAGCCAAAGAAGAGAGGAGGGAGAATATGTGAGAGAAACAACCCTGCAGACACCAAGGACAGTGAAGAAGAAGGGGGAAGAGGTGCTCCAGGCACCTGAGCAGAGATTCCCCTGCGGCCCACGGTGAAGACCATGGTGAGGCAGGCTGTCTCCCTGTGGCCCATGGAGCTCCATGGTGGAGCAGATCTCCACATGCAGCCCATGGAGGACACCACATGTGAGCAGGTGGATGCACCTGAAGGAGGCTGTGACCCCATGGAAAGTCTGCACTGGAGCAAGATCCTGGCAGGACCTCTTGGATCTGTGGAGAGAGGAGCCCATTTGGAGCGGGTTTGCTGGCAGGACTTGTGACCCCGTGGGGGACGCACACTGGAGCAGTCTGTTCCTGAAGAACTTCACCCCATGGAAGGGACCCAGGCTGGAACAGTTCATGAAGAACTGCAGCCTGTGGGAAGGACTCACATTGGAGAAGTTCATGGAGGACTCATGGAGAAGTCGTGGAGGGACCCCACGCTAGAGCAGGGGAAGAATGTGAGGAGTCCTCCCCCTGAGGAGGAAGGAGCGGCAGAGACAACATGTGATGAGCTGACTGTCCCGCATTCCCTGTCCCCCTCTGTTGCTCAGGGGGAAAAGGTGGAGAAAATTGGGAGCAAAGTTGAGCCTGGGAAGAAGGGAGGGGTGAGGGGAAGGTCTTTTAGGATTTAGTTTTTATTTCTCATTACCCTACTCTGATTTGATTGGTAATAATTAAAGTAATTTTCCCAAGTTGAGTCTGTTTTGCCCATGATGGTAATGGGTGAGTGATCTCCCTGTCCTTATCTCAACCCATGAGCTTTTCGTTATATTTTCTCTCCCCTGTCCAGCTGAGGAGGGCAGTGATAGAGCAGCTTTGGTGGGCACCTGGCATCCAGCCCCAGTCAACCCAGCATACTGCCTCACAGAAAGAATAAATGAGAACTCAGGTTTTCAGGTGCTACAGCACCTGATGATATGGCCCACACTACTTGCACTTGATGAGCATCCTAGCATACTTCAGAAATGAGAGAATTTGTCAAGCTTGCTGTTCTATCTGAATCTAGGTAATTCCCATAGTCCTGAAATTTGGAATATATTGTCCTTCTGTTTGAAAAAGTTTAATAGATTTTTGTTTGTTAGAAAGCATAAGCTGCGCTCCATCTCAGCAGTGTCAAATTTTAGTAATATTGAAGACAATCCCATATGGATAACAAGAAAATAATGAAATACCTAATGGGAGCTCAAACGCATACTTTTAATGCAGAGGTAGTTTTGCATTTTAAGATTCTTCATTTTGTTCTTGCAAGGTTTGAAAATGTGATTTGAATATATTTTGAGAAAGGGTGTGAAAAATAAGAGATTACACAGTGTTTTTGTTTACTATGCAACTCTGTACACACATTCAATTAGTAAGAGCACTAAACATTTTCTGGTGCTCCTGTTTTGCAATACAGGCTTTGCCTGCTTTCTGTTTGCTTCTTACAACACAATGACATCTGCTGGAAGAGGTCACTAGTAAAAAGGTGTTAGCAACTGAGAGAGAAGTTGAAATCCAATCTGGATAAACGTATGTTTGAATCTTTACCAGTTATCACCTAAACGTGTATTTACAGCAGATAGATAAGTAGGTGAAAACAGTACAAAATAGTACTACCTAAAATGTATTTAAAAAGTGGTATTTAAAATCATAAGACATAAAAAAAAGTCTGTGCTGAACTTAAAGGGACAGGGATGTAATCCAAAATACGGTTGTATTGTTTTGACTCACTTGGGAATAGAGCTGATCAGCAAAGGCTGGTTTGCTTCATATGAAGTATCTTGGGTTCAAGACAGTACCACTTAACCCAAGGGCTTCAGTGGGGTTTGCATGGATTCCTGGAATTTCTCTCAGACCTGGAGCAGGCTGTTTCTACATTAGCAAGTGATTTGGCACAATAGCAATTAATCAGTAGATTAATGCTGTTCTTGCTGAGACCCTTCACATCTCCATTACATGTGGTTCAAGGAACATCAGATGACATTTTGTCTGGTTACTGGACCAAAGGTCTTTGGTACACAAGTGGTTTGAGGCTCTCTGACAGGAAAAGGCACTGTGTGCACCATGGAGGGCCTGTGGTGGTGCTGCCCACGCCGCTGGCGTGGAGCCTGCCTGGGATGCTGCTGGTTTAGTATCCCCAGAAGGAATCCTAAACCGGCAAAATCACCCTGTGAAGCAAAGTAGCATGTGGTGAATGGACATGATAAGGGGTTTACATAAGCAGAAGTTAAACTTAAAAACTCACTGTTATTCTGATCCATGTAGCTAATATAGACTTAGATTTAGAAACACTGAGTCTCAGGACAAAATATAGTTTACTTGGAGTGACTGTAAAATACCAGTAACTTACAGGTTTATAGAAAATTTAATAATTGGCTTTAGACAGGTTCAGAAGAAAAACAAACATGAAATATCCTACCAATCTGAAGTCCTGCTTTTCATGTTTTGTTGTTTGGGTTTTTTTCTGGGTACTTCTGGCAATAACCTGACTTCCTGAATTATTTGAAAGGAGATGAAATAGCGTAACTCATGTAGATACCTACAACATGGATGTAATTCTTGACTTGGACACAAAATGTTTGCTTCCATTTCTTTACTTCTTTTCTGATACTATTTCTATTGTAGTTTTGTCATTCATGGAGAAGAATTGCCATTTAACCTTAAGTGTCATAGATGTGCAATTTCCATCCCTGAACTCTCTAAGACGTTAAAGTAAAGAGCAAAGGGTAAAGAGTAAAGAATTGGGCTGCCTATTTAGGTACCATCTGAAGTTAGAAAGTACAGTTACTCCCTCTAACACTAATATAATGTATACCAGTTCTGCATATGAAATATTCTTCTCTCAACCTTTGAAAATATGTCATACTTCCTGTTTCTTTTTTCATATCTATCTCCGTCAGTGATCTGCTCAACTGACAAGTACTAACATAGGTCTCTAAAAGCTTCAATCTGCATTTTGAGGTGTCCCACACTCTTTAATCCCTCTGAGTCTAAGCAATGGACTTCTTTGTGGTGGTCTTTGAGAGACTCTTCAGTATTCTCCAACCCATTAGTGTGGCTTGTTTACATTCAGCGTACCATACATTCATACATTACTTATTTGGGGACCATTTCTGGGACACTCAGCTGAGACATAGAAGACTGTTCTGCCTCAGGCCACAGAAGAGCTTCAGAAGAATCTGCAGGAAGTATTTCAGCCCAATAGCTAACTTCATCTTCATAATACATTTATGGGGCTTCTTAATCAGAGGAAATGAGAACATTTGCCAAATAGCATATCCCCTTAACATATTCTTGTCCAAGTCGCTGTGTGGATTATACAGATCCATAATCTGCCCATAACTGGGTCTTTCTAGAGACAGCATTCTTTTTACCTGGGGAAAAAAGATGTACATATACTCCAAGAAAAGAAACAAGAAAACATCAATTTTGCCACCAACAGCTGAGTCATACTGCTGTTCTGAGGTAGCAGAATAGCTTGGAAAAGTTGGTAGCAGAAACAGTTTGTCGAAGTAAGTCCCTGTAGCTAGAGAGCAAAGGCTGTTTCCAAGGCTACTTAACTCTTCTGACTTCATGCTGTCAATCAACATTAGGATAGTTTTATGTTAAAGCTTTGAAAAATTCAGCAATATACAAGCAGAATGGAATCCATATTTAACAAAAGAGTGAATTTAATAGCAGAGCTGCAGATAAAACACTGGAGGTCAAAAATACACAGAAGAACAATAAACACCACAGTGATACAGGAAACAGTATAATGAACAGAATAAACACTGTACTAGCAGTCGAAGAGTAGTAAACACTACTGAGATATTAATCAAGAGGGAATGTGGTTTATGGCTGGATTTGCTGTGAGACAGAGTAAGATATAAACCAATTTATGTAATATATTTTTGTTTCTAATATTTTCACAGCCACCAAAATGAATATTTAATAAAACAATTAAAGACTTCTTATCCTTTTTGATGTGATAAGAAACTAAGAAACAAAGGCCCATCGCTAATAGTTCATCTTTGTGGAATACTTATCATTATTTTGACATGAAGCCTGAATTATTATTGAAAGCAAATAGAGAAACAAGGTCTCAAAGCTCTTGGATTTTTCTTTTATTGCTGTCATTGTCTCTGCGTATTCTGTAGCAATGAAACAGCTGATAAATTAAGGCTCACAGAATCAGATAATCTCTAATGTTCCTTATAAGAACACCTTTTTCCTTATGAAAATATGCAAAGGATACATTTAATTTCCCCTTGTTCTTATACCTAGACTTCAGATTCTTTGATGCCCTGGACTTGGAGGGATTTAACCAGCTGAACGACTAGGTGCTTTGAGCCTGGACTTCCTTTTCTACTCCTTATCAGTCATTTACAGAAGCTTTTTCCCCAAGGACTTGTTTTTACTCAGGGAGAAATGTACACCCCTAAGAAGAAAAAAAAAAAAAACAAACCCAAACCAAACAACAAACCAGGACTTTTTCCCTTTTACAGAATTCAGGGACAGGAAGTCTCTGAAACAATGCTTAAATAATACCGACCCTCAGCAGCACACAGCTGGCTGTGTTTAAAGAGCTGCAGGAAATGAATCAGCGTCTAACTTAAGTTAGGCATTTCCAAAGGCCAGAGGATGGAAAGTCTTTCCATAATGGAAGGTATCACTAAGAAGGTCGGGTGGCACAATGATTCTGTAAACTGGCCTTCGTCCTTTTACTTCAGGAACCACCTAAAAATATTTGTAAGCCATCTACAGATGCCACAAAAGCCTTTGTGACCAACTGGTCTAAATATAATGCAGAAATAAAGCCAGGTCAGCTAAAGCAGTTGCTGGTGTGAGATGACAGTTGTGCTGATTTTACATGCCAAACAGAGGAGGAAGCAACAGAAAATTAACACCAGTTAGAGCCAAGAAAATACTGTTTAAAATAAGCAATTCAGATTTTACATATGTACTTTGTAAATGACACAGATGGACGCTTAACCTCCAGTCTAGAGGTTTAACCTTTAAAACATAGGACATAACTTTCAGCAGAACTTAGCCTCTCTTTCCTAAGGGGGCAGCACAGATGCCAAAAAGATAATTCCATGTTTGTGATTTTTGTTCACGGCTCCTTACAAACCTCAAAAGTTAGTGGAAGAAATAGCCAGCATTAGAGACAATAAGGAGTGTTTTCTCTTTTTGATTTTGGAGAAAGTCACCTTAAATTCATGGCTGTTTGCATTATAAAAACAAACATGCCAGCACACACTTAGAACCCCATATGACTCTTTTCTTCCCTATAAGACAGTACGTTCAGAGGAGTATAATATTTGACAGTCGCTAGCAAGCAGAGAAGTCCACTCTTCTTTACCAGTAATACCCTTTTACCTCATTATAAAACAAGAGTTGTCATTCCAAAATTGAAGACTTGTCAACAGAGTGGGGAAAATAATTTTTAATTACTGTATGTATAATGCTTTGGGATGATAAGAAATGGGGAAGTGTGATAATTGAAAGAATTACAGGCAATTCTTGAATTAAATCTTGGGGTTTTAGTTGTTAAATTTCTGCATGTTTCTATCTTAAGAACAATCAAAAGTTTCATTGGTAATTTGATGAGCAGGATAGATTCTTTTTGTTTCATAATAACAATTTCCATTGTTATTACCATGTGTGCTGCAGCCCTGAAGCAAACTCTGGATTAAGTACACTTCGATTCAGGACTTCAGCAAATATTTAAGGGTCAGTCAGTAGAAAAAGTCATTCATCAGAAAAGAGATACTCAAATTTGATTAAAAATCAGATGTATAAACTATTGCCTTTTAATATATAGTTTTGAATATTGGAACTGTTGCCTCTGTGCTTCAGTGAGTCCTTTGATGCTTTGACAAGATATACAATATACAATAAAAAGACTATTAATATTAAGTAAAGTTATAGAAAGGCAAAAGCAGTTGAAAGATTATTGATATAAAAATATTTTTTACTGATAAGTGTGTGTTTACTAAGTGGAATGTCATTTTACCTTTTGTCTTTCAGGCATGAATTATACAGCATTACTAAAATACTTACTAAATTGAAGAAATAAAAATTAGTGGTAATTAATAATAGTGCACTTACAGTAGCAGATGTACAAAATTGCCATTAGTTTCTCAATATCAACATCCACATTTTATTACGTTCCATTAGTATTTTATCTGAGTCCCCTCACTATTCCTCTTTCAGAGAAGTCCGTAGCATAAAGTAAATGGGCCACATTAATATGCCATTTCCACCTGAGCCAATGCAACTGCACTAGAGATAGCCATGGCTGGGTGCATTTTCACTAGTAGCTGCTAGGCATAATTTAATCTTTTTTAATAATTTTATAGATATAACCTTTTAGTCAACTGCTCACTCTGTTACATTAATTATTAGTAAGTGAAAATATAATTTAAACATGAGTCAATAATCTATGATGTATTTTTTGTACATTTCCTTCTTAGGGAGCCCTGCTTAATAACAATAATAAGATTTCGACAATATTTCGGTGTATAGTTTAGCAATAAATATTACAATGTGAATGAAGGATAAATACTAAGCAGGATATGTAGAGAAAAATCAAATTAGCTTTCCAAGTACTG
>NW_010558100.1:0-1616 GCF_000687285.1 Phaethon lepturus | reverse complement strand
AGCAGGCAAGCTTGAGACAACATGCGTATATTGAGACAATTTGTTAAGAAGAATGATACACCAAAGTCCTCAAAACCTTAACAAGAGACTATTTGAACATTTGAATTAACATGTTTCTAAAATTCAGTTTTTACAGTGCTGAGATACCCTGGCTGCATACAGCATACAGAAACATAGCCTTCCTTCAGACCGGGAAGGATTTTTATCGTATTGAATGCTGTTGTCCATCCTTTCCCCATAATTATTTTCCCCTTCTTGCATTTGGGAGCCTTAATTCTGCAAAACCAGGGAACTGGAGCCCTGTGGTGGCTAATTTTAGGGTTTCTGCTGTTTGTTGTGTTTTCCTTTCTATTAGCTTGTAAGACGCTGCTAGCTTTTGTCTTTTCTGTTTATTAGTTTTGTTTTAATTTCTTACTTCAGGAGATCTGACAGTCTTTCTTATGAGTTCAAAACATTTTACTTCATTTCTGAGAGCACAGAAGAACTGAAGAACGGTATTTTCAAACATAGCTTTTAAGTTTGGATATTGAGTTGAGAAAATGTCTAAACAGCGATAGCCTGTACCTGATTTTTTCATAGGCATTTATCCAATTCAGCTCAAGGTTATTATGAACTCGTAGGTAGTTGGTATGACTGAACACAAATCCCATTTTTGAAACCGGACATGAAAAATTAGAGGGAATTGCTGAACATCTTCGGCCATTTTATTTGAAGGGGTACTAAATGCCTGCAGTTCCCATACTTTTACCAATTCAAAATCAGTAAATGTATTCCATCTAATTAGTATTTCATGTCAAGAACATGAATCCTTGGAGAGCGATCAGAATCCAGGTCCCTTCCCAGGGAAAAGCATTCATCCGGTTCTCCACGAGAAGAGGGAATGAAATCTAGGTCTCCTACCTCCCAGCCTCCGGCCACCAAGATCTTAAAGATGAGGCATTGCTCTCTTCTTTATTGTGCATATATTAAGAGAATTAGATGTTTAAAAGCAAGTCATGTTAAGTCAAGCTATAAGAAAACTTACGGAATAAAATCCTTTGGGGAGCTTGGTCAGGGAAGCAATAATTTCTGGATCTGAGCTGGGCTTGCTGAATAAAAACATTATGATTCAAAACTGTCTAAATGTGCAGATGTGAATCTGGCATCCAGATCCTGGTTTTAGGATCTTAACCACAACATCTGTGATACTGAGGACTTTGCCATTAGCAGAGCAGGGCTTTGAGGGTCGTGACTTAGTCACATGCATATCAGTCCTGCTTGCATCCTTGTCTCTTTGAAGTTCTTAAGCTTAGAGCAGAAACCACCAAAGGTGCTGCTGAAATGCAGCACGCTCACTAAACAGTCACTAAACAACCTAGGAAAGTATGTTACAAAGATCAGATAATACAACTTATCATTTAAAGGAGTGAGCAGGGAAGTTCAGCTATTCTGTGGATATAGGGAAGTTTATAGGGAGGATAATGGAAAGCGTCATCTTTGGTTGGGTGAATATCTTTGTTCATTTTCTGGACACAGTAAGAGGAAAATAGCTGCACAGCTCCCAGCCCTGCCCACGCCTCAGCTGTGCTTGTCTTGGGATCAGGGATAGGGTTTCTCTAATCTGGGAGAAAATAGGA
>NW_010558099.1:29410-40923 GCF_000687285.1 Phaethon lepturus | reverse complement strand
TAGTGATTCTGTGATTCTGTGATTCTGTATAACTGAATGTAGCCTAAGAACTTACAGTGTAGAACTCTATAGAGTAGCTAAATACTGGCTTAGGATTTTTTTTCCCTTCTATACTTATTGGTTGCAGAAATTCTGACTTTACCCCTTGTATGCCACTGTGCTCCTCACTATTTTAAACATATACTTTAAAACTGCGTCTCTGAGAAGTGCAAATACACATGAAGGCCTGATGACCAAAAGGTAAGAGGAAATGTAGACTACAAGGTCAACAGGTAGTGATAATTATAAAACTGATTATTGCTGTTAGGTAGTCTTTCTAAGGTCAGAAGTTCCATATTGAAACATTTAACCCAGCAATTCCTTCCTTCCTAACGCTCATATGAAGGTATGTACATAACTTACTCTTTTTACTGTAGTCCTGGATGTACCGGCTGGAAATGTATAAACCAGGAGGATAACTGTTTTTTCCTTAGCACAGTAAATGCACAGAAGATGTGATCACAGACAAAGATCTTGTAAATATTATGACCTGCATTGACAAAAGCCAGGTGTATCCCACACAGAGCTTGTCACAGTGAAGGCAGTAAGCGTTCTTCCACTCTCTTCACATTCAGTTTTCTCTTTCCTTGCAGTACTTTGTCAGAGAAATAGTTACAGACACAGTGTGACCTGCCACATTACTACCACACCTACGCAAAAGATCTTCTACCTCAACAGTCAAGATTTGTTCGGGCAGAAAAAAAGGACTGAGCAATAGTAAGAATTGTAATTCAGTACTGAAGTACTACTTACTTTCTGGGGTAAAAATGGACCTACATGGCAGATACATTGTAATACAGAGTGATTAAAGTCTAGCAAATTATTTTAATCACGTTTCTAAGCTGATATAGTGCCATTGCATTAAAGGAATTTGCTTTCCCTTTACAATTGTGTTTGAACAGAATCTGGTCTAGAACATTCATCAGAAGACATACTAAAAAAACAATATACATAAGTGTGTCTTTAAAAGTAAAATGTGATAAGGTTTATGTTTCTGTTTTCCATTTTATATTTTGTCAGCTGAGACAAACTGATGCAGCACCACTAAATCCAGCAGGGACACACTGACTTTCATCATTAAAGCCGCATTAGTCTTTTTATTTTACTACTTGCCCTCCCAGTAAACAACATTGGAAGATCACTTGTTATTACTGGTGGTTACACCTATGTAAAAAAATCTGTCTGAGAAAAGGAAAAGACAGAGGAATTTATGAATATTTTTTTCTAGAATACCTAAAGAATTCCTTAAACCATTAATTTTTGATCCTTCTTGTACTGTGTATTTGTCACATGATGCAGCTTTACTTAGTGTTATCTACTTTATCAGCCATTTTGCTATGTCGAAACTCTGACTATACAAGTTTTACATCCTTTTGAAATAGAATGATTGTGACTTCAAACAACAAAGGCGTTACTGCAGAGCCAGCCCTAGCATAATATTTTTTCTGCTGGCTAAAAAATTTATTAAATGCCAGGAAATAGCATTGTTCTCTTATTTAAACGAAGCCAAAATGCTTTTTTTTTTTTTTTCCAACCAAAGAAAACTAAAATTAAGGTCGAGATCCAATCTGTTCATTCCAGACTACAATAACCCAGTGCTGCAGTCTTTTTCTTCATGAGCAGGGGTCACAGGAGTTTCATCTTTCCCTTTATTCTGTCACAATTCTCTTCTGTAGTTCCAGGGGCTACCTGCCCTTCACACAGCTCATTACACAGCCACTGGGTCCCTGCCAGACATTAACAAGCCAAGAAAGCCTGTTGCAGAAGGCTGCTTCGGAGGTGGTGGGCATGAATGCTTTGACTGTGTCTACTGCCTTTCATCTGAAGATCTTAGAGTGTTTTGGGAACATAAAAAAAAAGCCCTCCAAATTGCTCAAAATTATGTGAGAGAGAAAATGCTCTGCCACCTTCCAAAATGTGGCAAAGAACTGTTTAATAGTCACTATCCTACACAGTCATATACATGCATGGTCCCAGTGAAATAATTCATTTCGACTGGACTACTAAGAAGTGTAAAACTACACATTGACAACTCTGAAAAACCTGCCACTGCCAGTCTTATGGTACACTTGTCCACCCTCTAGATGGCAGGAAAATATGTAAAACAGGAGCTCAATGAACACAAAAAACACCAAAAAACCCCAAACTAAAAAAACAAAGAAAAACCCAACCAAAACCAAAGACCAGACCCACAAACAAACAAACAAAAAGCCGCTGCTTCCAAACCACCACCACCAACAAAACCCTAAAAATAAAGATCTCGATTAAATCAGCATAGCTTTGTGAGCTATTGCATTTCCCTCCGGTACTGTAATTACAGCTATGAATACCTAAAATGTACACCAACTGGTAATATATTGCAGAAAAGATTAATTTATTTAACCGAATTTAATTAAACAAAATACAATTAAAGCTTAAATTGCTAATTTAGAGAGCCTGACATGTTTAATTTAAAATACTTTGAGATGAATGAACTGCTGACAGTCCAGGCCAAGACCTGGTGCAGACAGAGCAGATCTTGACAGCACCGAGTTCCTGCCTCTCAGGGAAACACCTTGACTAGTCACCTCCAGAGCAACCAGCCACCTATTTACCTCTGTGTGCCCAGGACCCCACCGCCTGACAAGTCCTATTTGGAGCCAGAGCTCAGCCAGGCTGTGCCAGCTCTTCTCCTTAAAGCCACAGCCCCAGAGTTTGCGGCACAAAGTGCTGTTTAGCTCTAAAGAAGGGAACACCAAAATCCTAACGCCACAAACTCTGGCTGGAGTCTGGACTGCAGTAGCTTCTGACTTGAACAGTTACCAGTGAGTCTGTGTCTACACTACCTAGTCAGCCAGACAAGCCCAGTCACAGCGCTGCCGTCTGTCTGTCCCACTCCATTGCTTCCTGGCATGGTTTTGCCCCCAAAAAATGCCTGACCACTGCAATGGCACATACCACAAACCACTCCCAGCACTCAGGGGGATGAAACTCCATGATGATACATAAGCGTGTGTGTGTACATACGCATGAGAGAAAGGGAGCTTGTATGTATTGTTATAGGACTAATAGTTCCAAACAGCCTAAGAAAGACCAAGTGCCATGTATTTTGAAAGGTACAGACCATACCATGTAACCCCAGGACCAAAGAACAGACCTTGTTCCTGCTTTATTCAAAACTACTGGTGCAGCCTCAAAGAGGGTTCTGCAGTACAGAAGTATCTATTACAGCAGGGCTACCTCTGCTCTCCTGGAACTGGTAAAATTAATAACCCATATAGATTTCACTGATTGTATCTAATGGCTGTTGTGAAACAGATACAGAATCCAATGTCATCAACAGATGCTTTGTATGGGAGCTATTTTGTCAAAAAAACATCAGTTATACCCAAGATGACATTCACTGAAAAGAGGAGCCGCAGGCTGGTCCTGAATGAGTCTGTGCCTATGAGAAAAGTACTCCCAGAAATTTCTCATAACAAGAATTTGCTGTTCTGAAATTTGTTTGTTCTGCTTGTTCTATTGTTCTGAAACCTGTTCTGAATTTGTTCTGAAGAAACACACTGTCATCAAGCAGGTACAGAAAGTACCTGTCATGATTCCAGATGGGAGTAATATTGTTCGTCTACAAAACTTCTAAGACAAACCATTTAAAACGGATGAAAGGAGAGGACAAAACCTGCGGTGGGAGATATGAGTCACAGAAAGGAAACATTTGCATTTAAAAGAAGCAGGCAGTGTAGTCTTTCACAATTATGGGCTAAAACAGACAGATGCCAGCCAGTCCTGAGTTTCAGTGATGATCAGTAACATGATCCTGACTTCAGTGATGATCCTGAGTTCAGTGATGGGGTAACACAAAAATTGAGTCATCATCTCTGCAAGGTTATCTAGGTCCTCAGAAACAACATTCAGACTGAGGCACAATAGAGCAGCCATGAAATCAGTTTTAGAGTAGTGCTGGCAAAATTTACATTTTAGTTTCTCCAGCAAGCTTTCTGTTCCAAGTCATCCAGCTAGTACATATATTTGGTACCTTCAGTTTTCAGTAGTTTAACGTTTGCTTTATTCAATTATTTAGCCTGTTCAGGATGACTGAATCAGCATGAAACTAACAAATGAAAAGTCTGCTGGGTCCATTAAGATCTCAAGCTAAAGTAAAACAAGATTCCCAAGCAGCTCAGCAAGTCTTGCCTTCTCAGGCAGTCTTAGAGGAATCCACTAGCAGGCAATGAGTCTTGCCAGGTTGCAAAGGGTCAGCAAGGAAATTAAAATAAATGCTTTCCAGCAAACCCCGCTGATCTCCCAAAGAAGAGATCTTATTTCCTATTTTAAAATCAATAATAGTTTTCCCCCAGAAACAAAAGTTTCCTCAAAATTTCACCTCGGTGAAACTCTGAAAACTGCTGGATTTGGTTCAATTCAAACCCAAATCAAATTTCTACCAAAAAAACCCACAAACCCCTGACAAATCAGAATTCCAGCTTTTAGTTAGCTGAAACTGAAATAGCACAGAACTGCAGAAATGTAGAAACAGCATAGTACTGCAACAGTTTCTGGGTATCTTAATAATACTGTGTAACTAAGACCTCTTCAGACAATATTTTCCGTATATATACATGATTGTATTTATTCCACATTTGTTCTAATGTGGCTAACATTACTTTGTTCATCCGATCAAATTTGTGATTGTACAGGAGACTGCATCATGCAATCACCATGTACCTCTGCAACAACTTTGCTCGCCATGTTTTTATCTTTTCTCTAAATGACTGTTTCTGTAGTCATTGATAAATAAAATTATAATTAAGCCTTGCTTAAAAGTTAATTTTCAGGTAAGGAAAAGGGTATGAACATTCATTATCAGCAATTCAAAAACCTCATAGCCAGAACATTAAGCCCAATGTTAAAAAAAAAAGGGAAAGTTTCAGTTCTTGAGAACAGAAAAAACTCACCAAACCCAAAAAACTCACCAAGATATCTACAAGAGATAGAGTACTGCGATTAACTCTATTTGTTTCAATAAACAGAGATTATACAGTGACCTTTACTTCAGCTGCCTTGGTTTCTCCATTTTTAATCATTATGCAAGATTTGGTAGGATTTGTTCCTGACACTCTACTCCTCAGGGGGCAATTAGCAGAGAAGCGAATTCACTAGAAAGTCAGCAGATCTTTTCACTTTACTACCTAAAATGACAGGAAAGAGCCCAACTTTGTTGGACTGTCATAATACTCATCTGTGGCTGGATCTGACAGAATCCAGACAATCCAATGCACCACACAAATACATAAATCTGTCTGAATTAAACACTGAAGATAAAGAATGCTAATGATATCAACTGTGTTCTGTGGTGCTGCAATTAAAAGTTACACCACACAATAAAGTAATAACTTTATTGTTTTCATTCTGAAGGATTAATCCAGTAGTAACTTCTCTTCACCTTGCCTTGAAATGTAATGTCTTTTTCTTTGCTTGAAGCACTACTAATATTGAGAGTTTGCACACAGGGATGTGTTAAGGGTTTTTGTGGTTTTGAGAGTTATATTTAATTCCTGCCATTTTATCTCATGCAGGCAAACGCATTCACCTTCATGTCTATTGCAAAGATCTCTGGCTGACACATGCCTTGTATTTTGTATTAGCTTCATATTTGTTGTTCTGCACCTTGTTAGAAGTGCAGCTCTAAATTCCTGGTGTGTGCATACCTAGTAGTGTTCTTACAATATACGGTCATCATTTCAATTCCATTAATATTACTCTATTTATATCACCCTCTATTACTTAATATGCACTTGCCGTCTTCTACAGGATAAGGTGTGGTAAAGCTAACAAAAATTCGGGTAGTTTAGTATCTCCAAAGAAAATAAAAGCAATGTCAGTAATATGCTATTCAGTAGAAAAAGTCAAGAATGAAATCTGCTGTAAGACTTATTCCTCTCGGGGCTTTAAACACTTTCCTGTGCTTGAGATACACAATTCCAGGAGCTCTTTGGGAAGAAGTTAACTAAGCCTTCCTTCCATAATGACCCACTCCTGCCAAGAACCAAGCATTATCTCTGGGATTCTGTAAGAACTATGGATATTAGAAGACTATATCATCAGGAAGAAGAGACAGATCGCACCGGGTGACCCAAAGTCTTACGAAAATGACTGTGGTGTCCAAAAAATAACCCACAGGGAAATGAAAGTATGTGCTAAATTTAGCACACAGTGCCATGGAGAAATGTATAAAACCAGTCCCCCAAAAAACCTGAGAGTACTTAATTGCTGCAATTATTCAGGCATACTTATTATTTGCAGTAGAAGGAGAGGAAAAGGAAAATAAGCTTGCAACTTTTCCGTTTTCCTCTCAAAAGGGAAAAGGATGTCTGGGAATCAGAGCTTCTAAGGTGTTTTTGGCACATGATTTTGTATGGTAAAAACTTGACTTAACTATGAAGCTACATGGAAATAGATGAACCAGAATATGACAAAAGAATTCTGAAGATCCTAAATAAATGCATTTTAAGGTAAAAAGAAAGGGTTAAAATGTAATGAAGGCTATGTAAACATAGGTCAGTATAGTTGTAAGAAAGAGAAAATCCTTTTAAAAAGTAAAAAATTGTGTGTGCTCATGTAAGAAAATATTTGCACTCTGTCTTTAAAATGCGCAAATACTTCAGAGAGAAAACATGAAAAGTATGTCTTTTAGAATGATCATTTAGAATGGTTCTTTTTTCCTTTTTTTTTAAGGTAAGATTTCTTTTTGCTTCTGTTGTTGACAAAAAAAAAATCTGGGAGGAGAGAAATTTGCTTTTGTTTTTTCTTCTGGATACCTGGTAGCTTTCTATGTTGCTAAATAACAGGTATATTAGAACTGAAACTGAAATATATTTAAACAATTAGGGTTTCAATCAAAGTGGGACTTCATGAAATGGTTCTG
Source organism: Phaethon lepturus (assembly GCF_000687285.1). NCBI lineage: Eukaryota > Metazoa > Chordata > Aves > Phaethontiformes > Phaethontidae > Phaethon > Phaethon lepturus. The sequence goes on along the minus strand of NW_010558099.1, from coordinate 33,980 downwards.
TTACATGATTTTTTTCTTTAAAAACTGTTTATTACTATCAGAATAAGTAACTATGTTTTGTCATGTTTTATTTCATTACTTGACTGACTTGAAGTTTTTATTATAAAGCTGTGTGAGTGAGGGCTTAAGTGATGCAGTATAAGTATTAAGCTGAGTCTGAACTAAGGGAATAGTATTTTTTTTTTAATTAGAAACTGAAATGCTCATCTACATTTCTTACCAAATCTGTGTGTTTTCCCCCAGAGAGATGTGAGACTCTTGTTTCTACTACCAATAGGATTTTACCTGTGACAGCATATATTTGCTTCAGACATTTTTGACATGAAAGCTAACATGAAAATTTTCAAATGCTTAGTGGGCGTCACGGTTGTAAAACAATATCCTGTACTTGCAATTACAAAATATTTTAAAAACCACTGCCACATAATGAGATACTGTGCACACTAGTTGCAAAGACAATATGTGTTTTCATAGCTCCTAGTTATACAAATCAAGAAATGTCTTAAAATATTCTCTGAGATTTAGTCCTGTGTTTTGGGACTATATAAAAAAATGATAATTGGATTGGTAAATCTGATCTGCCAAAACACACTCCTCAACATGCATCTTGTACCTGCATACCTTACATGAACCCTATGCAGACTTTTAACACCTCTCTAGTATGCATTCTAATGTAACTAAAGAGCAATTTATGTCCTACAACATGAACAGCTTTTGTATTAATACAAGCATACACAAGGAATATTCACCAGCGAGGACCTAATATTTTTCCATCTAGTAATCAAACTAGCTGTTAAATGTTGCAGCATAACATGTTCCCAATTAAACTGTTGCAAATCCAGAACAGTCACAAATATCTCAGTATTACTGTAATAGAAATAAATTAGATACTATTTCAAAGGAGTTGTCAGTCATCTACTAAGAAATTTTTGTTTTGACCAATGCCACCTTAACCTGAGATGTACCATACATTGTAACACAAATTAGGTGAACCTAAAAAAATTTTACACACAGCAGTCAACAACAGCTAGCGTCCCTGCTGTAAAATGAGTGGGTATTTAACACTAACTCCTCCAGATGCCATTGCTCTTACTGGAACATATCAGTCGTAAAGTCCGATTTAAGAAAGGTGCATACTGATTCATATTTATAGCAGCAGATGTTTTGCTGGTTTGTTTTGGCTTTTGGATTTGTTTTCTTTTTTTCAGAAAACTTGAATTAGGTAATTTAATGGACGGTTTATGCATTTTCACATAGCTAAAGAGGAAAAGTGCATTTATGTAGAGGTATGTATCCAAACGATTTGGGGGCATCATAAAACTGCCTCTGTTAAAATTTGTTAGCAGGAGTCTCAAGAAGAAATAAGACAGCTCTGGTAAAGATAAATACTCAGTGCACTGTGTCGTCAAGAAATACATTACCTTGACAATCAAAATTGTATTAAAAAGAGCATCTGGAGACCTGGCTTTCTCACCATTGGTTCTGTCAGGCCCCACTGGGGAAAGATCAGCGCTATCACTTGGAGATTAGAGTAGGGCGAAAGGCAGTTTGAGCCCTGAATAGCCTCTGAGAACAGAAGTATTAAAGGAGGGAAAGGGGATGATTACAGCTATTAAATCTGAGCATGAACATTTTTGTGAAGAATTGTTCATCATTTGCCTCCCTGTACCATATAATTGAGATCCCAGTACAGTTAAGTACAGGTTTTTGCTATCTAATCAGCAATTAGTTATAGTTTTCCCTACACAGTTCCAAAGCCCCAAGATGCATTCTTCTGCTGCTGCCCACTGCTGTCAGAATTCACACGTCTGATTTGTTTATTGTTTTAATTGTACATTAAACTGGTAATTACACTTTCCATCCTCAGCATGGCAGCATCTAGTTGAGTAAAAAGTTTGTCGCCGTATAAATTTGTCAAAAGAAATCAGACAAATACTAGCACTTTATTTCAATAACACCACTGATTTCTTCTTCAGCCTAATTATCAGGTCAAGTTCAGTTCAAAGAAAAGTGAATTATACATAGTGAAAACAACAACCAATTGTTTCAATAATGACAAAAAAAGAGTGTGATCTCAAATTAACTCAATGGATTAATCAAGGTCTTAATGTAAAATGATTGTATGCAAAGTGAATGTCCAATGTTGCATTAAGATAAGAAACAGTCTTCAAAATACTTTGTCTAAACATTAAATTGCAAAGCTTTCCATCAACCTGCCATCTTCAGGCAATCTACATTTACAACTAATTAAAGTTCTGCACTGATCGGTTTAATTTAAAAACCACATTTTTTATTTCCACACTAATTCATCATTTTGGTGGTAACAATTGTATTTTTTTGGTAAACCACAATAAATTAAAACAATTTTTACTAGACAGAGTTCTCATAAGGATGCAAACGTATCATTACATAGAAGCTTTAGATCAGCAAAGATATTCCAGTATGAAGAGTAATTTCTTGAAAAAATATTGTGTACTGTTTTTTAAAGAACACTTCTTATCCTACAATTTGCATGAATCAACTCAACCATTCAAATTTAATTTGGCTGAGAACAACAACATTTTCCACGTATATACTTTAGTAAACATTTAATGCTGCACCTTGTTAAATAATACATGCAATTTATAATCCATTGAGAGAGTGCTAGCTTACGGTACGTTTACATTGAAATACATGAAACACTTTGCACATGAAATTAGCAAGCAAGGGTCCTATGATGCAGATGTAATTGCATAATTTAGGACATATCTGTATTTAAACAATGACACGATTTGTTCTGATTTACTGCATAATAATTTACTTTATATCAAATACCAGTACACAACAGTGGACATGCAAAGTATTATGTCCATATAGATGTGTGCAAGAGTAGGGGAGGAATGTTCACTTTCTATATATGCAACATTATTCTCCCTTTTAAATATATAGTGATGCAAATGTTTTTAAGGAAAACTAGAATGTTTGTTGACATAATATATGCTGATCACTACTTTGAAGGCTCATTTACAATATTAAAAATAACTTTTCATGTTGTTCTGTGGGAAATTCCCGATTCTGAACAACTCTGACACATGTTTGTGAAAATCCTAGCCTGTTCTTCCCATTGATCTTTTTGCTATTTTTTGTTTTCTGAATCCCTTCCAAAATTTCAGCAAACTGAGGCTGTGGCCCAGCCCTCTTCCAATTTCTTTTCCATCTTAAAAGGAAATGATGGCTTATAGTACCTAACTTGTTACTGAAAAAAAGAGACAAGAACTAGCTGTTATTAACATTACTGTACATCTCAAAATATTAAAATGCTTATTAAAACATAATTTTAAAATAATTTTAAAGTATTTGATCCAAAGTATTTGACCCACCCATCATCAATCCCACCCAGTTTCTTTTCCAGACCCATTCACTCTCTGTTTCTCTGCAGACATGGGTCATCTCTGGTTCCTCAAATTATCCTGTGAAGGACTCATTTAGGACACAACTCCATTTCAGTGACCTCTTTTGTTCCCACCTTATGCCAGACATCCAAATGCAAGGGAGAAAAAGGGGTAGAGGTGTCACAGTGCAGGTACCAAAGAAAGAGCAGGGCCTCCTTATGCAGCAGTCTCTCTTTCCCTGCCTGCAGCCCAAATTCAGTCCAGGGGAAGGGCCCCTGTTCACCCAAGACAGAACCTTAATTTCTGAAAGCACAGTCCCACACTAATGTGGGCAATCTTTATGACTGCTGGATGGATGATCCATTCTCCCTCCTTCCCTTTTCTTGTCAACAGTAACCAGGGATCGTCTAACTCCCTATTCCCTCTCCTCACACTGATTAAATAAAATCCACCAACTCTGCCATTGCCTCCTTTATCTTCTCACTCACAGAACTATGACTTCTCTTTCAGCCCACTCTCTCTTTCATGCCAGACAATTTTAGTGAGCAGGTTCACGTTATATATCATTATCGTGGTTAAATTAAATCAGGAATGAAGCTGTTAATAATGAGATGAATCTTTCTGCATTGCGTGTATTCTTCAGCTAGGCATACTTACTTGGAATCAGCACAGTAGGAAAGGCTAGGGCAAACTATAGCAAGGCATCTATAGTGTGCAATCGATCTCAGTAATTGTCTTACACAGCTGTGAATTATGCTCCAAATTATTTTCCTTGAGCAGAAAAGCATCGTAACTTATTTTTCACTGATGTCTGAAATTTCTGAGGAAGCACGATATGTCTGGAAAACTTTCACTCTAAAATAAATAAATAGTTCCCTTTTTCTTTTTTTTTTATTATGGTCTGTCTTTATTTTTTGTTTTTCTGGCTCGTGGCAGCCAGCATCCTGGGCGGGGAACTGCCTGGTGCCAACCATTCTGCCAGCTAGAGACATCTCCCCTAACAGTAGGCGTTCACAGTATAAATATCTACTTTTAAGCTGCTCGCCTAAATTTTCTATAGTCAGTGTAGCGAATCAGACTTTTCTAGAACACAGTTTGTTAGATTCAGTTATCCACCTTAGGAAAAGGTGAACTGTGCTCTATGGGGACCTGTCTCTTCCCACTGACTATAGAGCTTCAGCTGACATAAACATCTATCC
>NW_010558099.1:28669-29379 GCF_000687285.1 Phaethon lepturus | reverse complement strand
CATCTACCCTCACTCCCTTCCTGCTCCTATTTGTATACGTAGCCAATGAGACATATAGAATATACAGGAAAAAGAAAACTCACAGGAAAAAGGAAACTCACAGGAAAAAGGAAACAAATCTTTCCACACAGATATCCTCCTCAATGATAATTCTAGCTATTAGGGATCACACTTCTGTTGGTTTTGTTTTTCTTTTTTTTTTCTTTCTTTTTTTTTCTCCTAAGCATAGGCCCTTTTATTCAGAGATCTGCACTGGGGTCAAGATACTGCAGACGCCAAACAGCTAGAGGACTCTTTCTGGAGAGGATGCACTGCCCTAGACACAGATATGACTTTCTTGAGAGAACTCTTCTCTTTTTAAAGGAAAAAGAAATTCAGGTTTGCTGGGCTGGAGAGAAATCATGAGAAGAAACTCATTAGGGATGAAAAATCCTGCATTTTAGTCCCTGATTAAAATATTATTTGCATATTATACGTAGTTTATCACTGTTTAATGAGAAGGAACTTTAAGATAAAAAATAACAAGCTGTGCCCATGGCCCTCAGATGACTATTGACAGCATCTGAAAGGGATCAAACAATTTGAATTGAAAAGCTTAATTTCCATATTTTTTAATTGTATCTCTTCAATTAGATACATAAACTGTATCTTTTATAGCACTTCACACTCAAAGATTAGAAATGAAACAGTTTCCTCTCACTGACAGAAAG
>NW_010558099.1:28340-28623 GCF_000687285.1 Phaethon lepturus | reverse complement strand
AGAGTGGCCCGGTGCTGGACTCCATGCCACAAAAAGTATGATGTGTATGAAGAAAAAAATTATTTCCCACATTTTTTGGCTGAAACCTTTCAACAGAAAGCAGCCTTTACTCTTGGAAGCAGAAGAAAACATAAAAACCAAAATCACTTTCCTCAGTTGTCCCCCTGTCTGTTACATCCTCTCTCTACACAAGAAGACTCCAATCCGAAATCTGACTTTTACTCTGAACTGATTGGGTGCAGCAGCAGAGCTCAACCATCCATCAAAACTTTAGTCCCAAAGC
>NW_010558099.1:18096-28309 GCF_000687285.1 Phaethon lepturus | reverse complement strand
ATTCCTGCTTGTCCTCAGTAACCTTTCACGGTCATCTGCAAAAAAGTATGGACTGCTTCACAGAAACAAAGAGACCCCTTCTGACACAATGGGCTGTGCAAGTCAGTCATCCAAGGCAGATCACATTTGAAATCATTACTGCCCAATGAAAGAGAGCTAGAGGGAACTGAAAGAAATTGAGGTTTGTAGACACTGTAAAACCTTTTAGCTTAGAACTTAATCTTACTACTGCTTCTCTGCTGCTTCACCACATTAGCTCTTAAAGTCAGTGCCTCTGCCCCATGGGTGCTCACTACAACACAAGGAAACCATTGGTCCGCTTAATGCCTTTTTGAGTGTATACACAGTGAAGAGATAGCTGCATTTGTTTGAAAGTTGACCTCCTCACACTGAAGTCTATTATCTAGAGGTCAACATTTGCTCACATTGAGAAACTGCCACATTTGGAAACCTATCTTAGGTCAATGGAATCTTTTTTTCACCTTAAATGGATTAAAATGAACTGAAATTACAGTGGTCTACATAGCAGATTTGGTTATAGTTTGTTGTTGATCAGTTCCTCGTTGAAGGTCCAATATATGTATCAGAATAAATAATGCCACCTTTATCTTATTGATCAGCTGACATTTCAACTTTCTAATGAATTACAGCTTTAATTTCTAGCTCTGGTAGATCATACAATCTAAGATCTTAAAATCAAGATATGTAAATTTATCTGAAAATTTTTAGCTCATTTTTAATGGATTTACAAACACTATGCACACTCAAATTCATTTGTTCCATAAGTTCATAAAAACTAGTGTTTGTAATATATATATAGTGAAGTTAGTATTGGTTATTTTTAGGTATAAAAAGCTTTGATACATAACTCTGGAGCAGGAAGAAGAAAAAGTAATCACCCATTTATAGATTGCCTTATAAATTGTACTCATAATGAAGACATCAGGACCAGGAATGATTTACTAATGATAATATTAAAATACATGTGATATTTTAAAAGCTAAACCTCTTTTCTCATAGTTTCTTCAAATGTGTAAGAGAATTTCTAATGTAGTTGCTGAAGTAGGTAGCCTGAAACACTGACTGAAAGAAATATATGCATACGCACGCAGACTAAGCTAATTGAAACTTAGAAGATCCATGATAGAAAAAGTAGATCATTAGGGTCATTTCAATAATTTGGTCCTCTCCTCTGCATTGGGTCTAGCTGGGGTAGAGTTAATTTTCCCATATGGTGCTCTGTTTCAGATTTGTGACTAAAACTGTGTTGATAACATACCAGTGTTTTGACAATGGCTGAGCGGTACTTACACAGCATCAAGGTTTTCTCCTTTTCCCACTCTGCCCCTGAAGCAAGTATGTTGAGGATGTGTAAGCTGGGAGGAAACAACCAGATAGCTGACCCAAACTGACCAAAAGGCTATTCCATGCCATATAGTATCATGCTTAACAATAAACCTGAGGGATGGGGGCAATTTGGATGGGTAGCCATTGCTTGGAGAGTGGATGGACAAAGCTGTGCTTGTGGGATGTGATAAAGGATTGACTTTGCATCACTTGTTTTGTTTTATTTCTTCTTCTTTTTCATTTGCTTATTAAACTAACCTTCACTCAGGAGTTTTCTTGATTTTTATCTTTATATTCTCTCTGCCCGTCCCGCTAGGTAGGAGGACAGAGTAAACGCCTGGATGTGTGGAGCCTTGTTGCCAAGTGGGGTTAACCTACAACATCCTCTATGTTCCTGCTGCTTAAGAATTCCTTGCTATTCATCCATCATCAAAATCATCAAGAGTCCAGAATACCTTGACTGAAGAAACTGTAATCAGCTGACTTCAGAAAAATACTTGCAATATAACTTATCCATTTAGCTTAACAAAATCAGGTCCATTGAGCTAGTAGTAATAAAGGCCCATATGTAATGAAGGCTAAATATACAGTTCTTCAGTAAGTTATCATGAAATGATACTTTGCCTCAGTCTTCACTGGCAGCGTCTCTTCCTACACCTCTCAAGGGGAGGGACTGCAAGATGGACACTGAAGGAGCAAACACTCCCTCCCACTGTAAGAGAAGATCATGTTCAAGACCACCTGAGGAACATGAACATGCGCAAGTCTACGGGACCTGATGAGATGCATCCCAGAGTGCTGAGGGAATTGACTAATGTAGTTGCCAAGCCACTCTCCATATTTGAAAAGTCATGGAAAATAGGTGAAGCCCCTGGAGACTGGAAAAAGGGAAATATTGCACCCATTTTTAAAAAGGGTAGAAAGGAGGACCCTGGGAATTACTGACCCATCAGCCTCACCTCTGTGCCTGGGAAGATCATGGAACAGATCCTCCTAGAAGCTATGTTAAGGCACATGGAGGACAGGGAGGTGATTGGAGAGAGCCAGCATGGCTTCAGCGAGGGCAAGTCTTGCCTGACCAACCTAGTGGCCTTTTACGATGGAATGACCACCTCAGTGGTGGTCACTTTCTACCATCTCTACCACTCTCTCCATCACTCTCTACCAACCACTTCACCTCTAGTGGTTGGTAGAGAACAGCTACCAACGTCATCTTTCTGGACTTCTGTAAGGCTGTTGACACAGTCCCCCATAACATCCTTCTCTCTACATTGGAGAGAGATGGATTTGATGGGTGGATTGTTTGGTGGATGAAGAATTGTTTGGATGATCACATCCAAAAGGGTGTGTGATCAGTGGCTCAATATCCAGACAGAGATTGGTGATGAGAGGTGTCCCTTGGGGGTCCATGTTGGGATCAGTACTCTTTAATATCTTCATCAATGACATAGACAGTGGTATGGAGTGCACCCTCAGCAAGTTTGCAGATGACACCAAGTTGAGTGGTGCAGTTGAGGGATGCGATGCTATCCAGAGGGACACAGACATGCTTGAGGAATGGGCTCGTGTGAATCTCATGAGGTTCAACAAGACCAAGCATAGGGTCCTGCACCTGGGTTGAGGCAACCCCTGGTATCAATATAAGCTGAAGGATGAAGGGATTAAGAGCAGTCCTGCTGAGAAGGAGTTGGGGTACTGGTGGATGAAAACCTGGACATGAGCTGGCAATATTCACTCGCAGCCCACAAGACCAACTGTCTCCTGGACTGCATGCAAAGAAGTGTGGCCAGCAGGTCAGGCGGAGTGATTCTGCTCCTCTACTCTGCTCTGGTGAGACCCCACCTGGAGGCCTGTGTCCAGCTCTGGAACCCTCAACACAGGTAAGACATGGACCTGTTGGAGGGGGTCCAGAGGAGGACCATGAAGATGGTCAGAAACACCTCTCTTATGAGGACAGGCTGAGAGCGCTGGGGTTGTTGAGCCTGGAGAAGAGAAGGCTCTGGACAGACCTGATTGCAGCCTTCTAGTACTTAAAGGGAACTTATAAGAAAGAGGCAGAGAGACTTTTTAGCAAGTCTGTTGTGAGAGGACAAGGGTTAATGGTTTTAAACTAAAACAGGGAATATTTCAACTAGATAGAAGGAAGACATTTTTGACAATGAGGATGGTGAAACACTGGCACGTTTCCCAGAGAAGTGGTACATGTCCCATCCCTGGAAACATTCAAGGTCAGGTTGGACAGAGCTCTGTGCAAGCAGATGTAGTTGTAAATGTCCCTGATCATTGCAGGAGGTTGGACTAGATGACCTTTAAAGGTCCCTTCCAACCCAATGATTCTATGATTGTACAAAATGTCCATTTCCCTTATTTAGTGAAAGAGAAACAATGTAGCAAAGTTACTCCTGGAATACCCTACGGATACACTTAACTGAATGCTGCTTGCTGTCATTTCTACATCTTACAGTTCTGTAAAGATATCTGATGTACAGGCTATCCATTGAGTGTGACGTAAGTGAAGGAACAAGAGTAGGTAGAAGAAGCTTACAAGACAACTTGCAATAGATCATCTTACTTATTAGGTAGAATTGTGGTTATGTGAAAACCGTACTTTAGTAGTTTAAATGTCTAAAATCAGTTACCTGTTTTACGTCTGGCAAAACAAGAACTATGAAACTACAAAGTTAAATGTAATATTAAATACAAGGAATAATAAGGCAAATGAATAAACATTTGAGAAAAAAGCAACTGTTCCAGGCTTTATTTGCTCTTGTACAACAGCAGACACATGCAGCTGCTGTAATGTGAAAACAGAGAACTTGTATATCCTGCCTTATTGTTTGAAAAAAACCCACTTCCAAGTGAAGGAAGATGTATTGCATATGTGAAGAAGCACACTTCAGTTGGATAACACTGTCTGCACGGGCTATACTAAGTACGTGATAAAGATGGTTCTCACACTTGATTGTTACACATAGTCTTACAGAGACTGAGATGTGTCTCATCGCCACCCTAGGTAATGCTCTCTCTTGAGCTCTCTAAATGACATAAATAGAACCAAATATACCCTTTTTTCTACAATTGAAACTAATGATCTTGTGATGGATAATGGTTTGTTAATTTGCACATATGGAAAATACCCTGAGAGACATTGGGCCCCTATAATTCCTTTCACTTCACTGAGATTGCCTTGTTTTGCTACCATTCATAGTGGAGTTTATCAACACTGAAACTGTGTTCTATTCCTACAGCACATAAACAGAGTGATCATGCAAAAGACTCATTTTTCTTTTATTCCTCTTAATAATAGCTATGAATCAATTCCTTTGAATCTTTGCCGGCTCTAGAGATGTGCCCTGATCCCAAGACCAATTATTTGCTATCTGCTTCTTTTTGAAAGTTGCAGGAAAAATTGCTCATTTGTGAGCAACCAGTGTTCATCATTAGCCAGAAACAGAAAGAAAAACAAGATGTTGAAATCTGTTTGTTATAGGTGGCAGCCATCCTTTTGCATTTATATATCATTAAAGGGAGATTGGCTCCTTTGACAACTGCCTGTCTTTATTCACAAGGTGATTAATTATACTGTGCAGTGTTACATTAAATCACATTAATAAACCAAGGCATTACGTGATATCAAGCCAAAATAAAGCTTCTAGTACTTTTTCAATATTTTGCGTGTAAATAAAGCTAACGTGTTTTTTAATTCATTAATCCCACCTCATACACATACACTATACATCTTCCCTCACCCCAAAAGTATTCCTAAATTTCACAGCCAAAGTTCAGTTCATTTGTTAGGATTATTTTATTCATTTTAGCAATTAAATAAATTCTCCACAAATTTTTCTGTGAAACTATTTGTATGAGAGAAATAAATGTCTGTCACTTTAGAGATAACATGAACAGAAGCTGGTGGAATAAGAGAATAAGCAATACTTGTTAAAATAAATTTGCTGTCCTCACAGTGACCTACAAATATTAGATAGAAAGCAGATGGGCCTGAAGAGAGCAGTGTGTAGCAAAATTGCTTTTATTCATACTTGTGACATAGACACATGCTTTCAAGAACAAATTTTGTGAATTACCGTATCTGATAAAAACATGTTGATTTCTGTATAAACTGAAATCTTCATTTATCTCCAGATGATTATAAAAGACCTACTGACTTGAGTGGACTCTTGCAATATATATTGTAGATCCCTGTGGCATTTTCTGTTTACATGTTTTCCTTCTCACCAACTTGATGTGATAGATTTGGCTCAAGGTGGCAAACTCTGGTGGGTATTAGGTTCAACACATCATTTTAGGATGAACGGTATTCTGGACACAGAATCAATTCACGCATTTTATGGGGTTTGGTTTTTTTTTCACCTCATGCCTCTGCCACTAATTCATTATATTAGCTTAAATAAATGGTTTAATGTTTTTTTTCTTTAATATCCCATGTCTAAAACAGAGACAATATCACCTCAAAAAGTGCGTTTCAGGTCAAAGATAAAAAATTTTATGTTAACATAGTAAAACTAGAAATAAAATTTAAGGACAAAATATGAAAAAGACACTCAAGTTCTCACCAATGGTACAAAAGGTTTAAGTTGCTGCTGTTGCTCTTTTCTGTTGGCACTCAAGTCATAACAATGGAAATATTTTTTTAAATATATCATCTTATCAATATAGGCAGGCTGAAAAATGTCTAGACAGTGCATTTCCTTTATATAGCCTTGAACACAGGAGATCTTTTATGTTGCTATTCCTGTTAAAGTATTTGTTTTGGGGACATTGCCATTCAGCTACCCTTGTCCTTTTCCCTTAGTCTGATTCAAACATTCTTTGAGGCCTTTCTTTCTTAAAGGACCATACATAGCTATAGCGAGTTAATGTTATAAGCCGTAGCGAAATACTCTTCTCTAGTGTTATGGGTCTCAACGAGCCAACTAAAAGGCTTTCAATTTTAAAATCAACGTCCTAAAGAAGTCAAATAGCAATGTTAAAAGAAATATTTTGTTGAAGCACAGACAGGGAATTGCAGGGAGAAAGACTGAACTTTTTTATTTCAGCACTGTTTCATCCAAAGATGTTTGTTTAGTCCTAATTAATCTTCCTCTGAAAAGCTACATCTTGCTTGTGTAACTGCGAAGCGTACCAACAACAGCGTGGCAAAAGTGCTGAACCTATTCCATTCAAACAGTTACAGTAAGGAGCACACAACATGTCAGAGAGGCTACCTGACATCAATTTAAGAAGTTGACACAAAGACTAAAGGGTCTGGAGCAATTTCTTTCTGTCCCATGATCAACCATGCATCACCTTCCTTAACACTGGCAGGCTAAGAAACTGCACTACAGATGCTCTGCCTTGTAGGAAGCAAGGATGAGAAATGTTCATTAGTGCAACATACTGTGGTTATATAGACAGTATTTTGCCTTATACTGGCATTTTTTTCTTTCACTGAAACAACTTGCAGCATAATAAGACTACTGAGCTGCAACTGTGCATGCTGTTTTGCCAGAATACACACAGCATTTCAACAACGAGCAATAGGTAGAGGGAAAGTGTGAGCCAGAGAGAGTAATCTGGTGAAGTAGAAAGAGAGGGACTAATAAATATCTTCATTACGACAACAAAGATAAATGCAAAGATCATCACTGAGATCAGTAAGATCAAAGCAATCCATTCTTCAGGCTTTAAAGTACAGGATTATACCTAATCCGAATGGTTTCAGAACATCTAACTGAGCATATCCTTTTCTCTCACATTATCATAGCACCACATCAAATGGCAATTAGAATTTAAAAAAATACCCTGCCATGGTGAAACATGAGTCAAGTCACACACTATCAGATATGTGGTTATTTTAATGATTACTTATGAACTACTCATATTTTCTATGAGGAAGAAGATCCCCTAACGGCTTCCGAAGCACAGGGCATGTTCCACAAAGTTTGATCTTCAAACTAAGCTGTTTTATTTGCAACATTTGAACACTCATCTAGAAATTACTGTCTTGATATTAATGACAATAAAATATCAGAATGGTAGACAATCATCTTTTGATTATTACAGAAAACTTCCAATTTAATTAAAAAAATTCTCTACTTGGTACAGGGAGAAAAATTCATTGTGTTGCTATTTTGACACTCAGACAACTATCTCAGATCACTTTAGATGAGCATTTCTATTTTCATTCTTCATTTATTTTATTAGAGTAAAGGAAATCCTTCCAGCTATAGTAAGGTTAAATAAATGCTACAAATAGAAAGCATTTTATGATAAAACCTATTGAGACGAAAGTGAATTAAATGAACAGTAGAATAAACTTTTTGAATATAAATTTGCTTATACTTTCTGACAATTCATTTGAAATCTTTGATGAGCTGCTTTCTGGAAGTACTGCTTGCAATTTTTTTCCATCCTTCTTCAAACAGTATCAACAAAGCAACTGAAAATAACTTTAACTGGAACACAGTTATGATTGTTTTCCTCTTGCTAAAAGTACTGAGAAATTTTTTGAATTTGAGCCGTTTTCTGACTGATAAGTTATTCATTTCTCAAATGTATGGATAAGTCAAGTCCCTATCTTGTTTATGCTTAATATTCATGCGTTTTCCCTCTGTCTTGAAGAAAGATGTTAAAGTGTCAGATATGAAACACAAACATCCAATCATTATGCAAACAACTGGTGTGACTATTTTACATCGCACCACAAATTTTTATTCCACTAATACTGATTTTATCTTAACTGTGCTGAAATATCCTTTGAGGAGGATGCAGTGCCACGAACACAACAGCATCACAGAAGTGACACCACCTGTAAATTTTTCAAAGCAGATACTTTGTGCTACAGAGAACAAAATAAAGAAAATTGTTGTCCCTTCTTCAGTCTGCAATTTTCAGGTTAATGCACAGGTTAAAGTTTTCAAATCTATTATAGTCTGAACAGTAAAGATATAATGTTCAGGGCTGAGTGTTTCAGCAGAATATAGGGAATGAGTACTATTATGAATGAGAGTCAAAAGAGAAATGTAAAAAACCCAAACACCTCCCCCAGAGAAAAAGGGGGAAAAAAACCACACTTCAAGATGCTAAGTTTCAGCATCTCAGACCAGATCTGAATTAGCTTGGCCAAAGACAGAGGAGTACAACAGAGGTGTGATAACTGAAAAAGGGTAACAAAACTAAAGGGCATGCATCTCAGAAAAGAGAGAAAAAAAATTAAAACTGAGGGATGAAATATAGTTGGGAAATACCAGTAAAAAGGCAATGATACAATACATGCATTAAAAAATTCTGAACTATCATGTGGCTAAAGAAAATATTTCTGCTCTCCTGAGTTTTGAAAACACGATGAGGTATTTAAAAAAACATCAGCAGAACTCAAATAATATTTTACAATCTTTATGTGAATTTCAAACTCTGACTAAATTTAACCTTAACATCACCTGGATTCTGAGATCTCCAGCAGCAATAGTTTTTGAGAAGCCAAAAAAATAGGGAAATTGGTCTTAAGGGATCATTATTAGCACAGGGTATTTCTGTTATTACATGATTTTATATCTTAGCAGGAGAATTTACAGTCCTCAAGATCTCTTCTATTCCTAGGCAGAGCTGGGCAAGTGAGAAAGTTCTTGGCTCACTAGAAATTCCAGTCAAATCAAATATATATGCACATACACACATACGGACCAAAAAGAAAAAACCTACTGCGGAAAAAAAGGAAAAGAAGAAAAAAAAAACGTGCAAGCAAGTGACTGTAAAATGTTGCAATGACTGTCACACACACACATGTTAATTTCAAGATTTGAAGACATTTAAGACAAAATTTTTTTACTGAAGAAAAATTTTATTTTTCAGTAGAAAACTCAATACATAGAAATTATAAAAATTCAAAATGTTAATTTCAGAATTGTTTTCTGAAAATTTTTTTTTTTTTTGAGAAAAACATTGCAGTGTCTCCAAACTGGCATTTTCCTCACAAAACAAACAAAACAAACAAACAAAAAAACTAATAGGAAACTGGGACCCTGAATTCTTAGACCATTGTGTTTAGAGAAGCTCGGGCTTAGATTAGAACAAGTTACAGGTTAAAAAATAGACAAAGGAAATGGAAAATACATTTCTGTGAAATTCCAAAATAAACAAGATAAATACGGACACTTTTTTCCAACAACCCAGAGTGCAGGACTAACAAACAGTTCAGCACAAAGAGTCCATCTGGTGCATTGCAGGTACAGCTACAGAACTATATTATCATATAAAATACTTACATCTTAAGTGATCAAAGCCTAAGTGAAGAAAGAAACAGAACGGTACTGAAGTAAACACTTTCCATTAGAAATAAAAGAATGGTGCACAAAACCAGAACAAAATAACCCAAGGAAGGTAGAAATAAGGATTGTTTCCTGAAGGAGAGGGGAAATTTTTTGAGCCTTAGGAACAGTACAGATTCCAATGTCATACCTGAGCTGCACTCTCATTTTGCTTAGGTCAGCCTAAACCTACAACAGGTTTAAGCGAAGCACAGCCTGTGGGCTGTTTAGATAAAACAACGTGGATGTAGCCAGGTGAGCTGGGCAAAATACACTAGTACAAGTAAGACAGGAAACCTGGGCTTAAATGAAGTTATGAAAATCCAATAAGGACTGAAAAGAAGGTAATGTGGGCTGTGGTTCAAATGTCCTTAAAAAGCCCCATTCCAATAATCCTTAATGGTTTAATAAAGGATCAAGTTCAAGAGGAGCAGAGTGGAGAAGAGAGGGACACCAACAAATTCCAGCTTCAACATATTTTTCCTTCAGAGAGGACAGGATAGGTAGGAGAAGCAGCTTGAGACAAGTAATCTGCATGTGAAGACTTGCTCATGGTGCTG
>NW_010558099.1:13165-18065 GCF_000687285.1 Phaethon lepturus | reverse complement strand
AGCAGGACATTTTCTGGTTCTCTTTGTTCATTTTTTCATTTTCATAGGCTGTTGGATAGTGTGAGTTATACAACTTTCCTAAAATGAAGAGACAAAAAATTAAGTTCTTAAAAGTAAAACACTTTTTCCTCTGTGCAAGAGAACAAGTTTTCTTCTACCGTGAGGAGGATGAAAGAGAAAAAAAATCAAAAATAGATCATTAAACTGACTATAACCCATTTTCTTATCCTACTCTCATAAAAGTTAAAGCCTATCTAGACTAAGAAACCTAAAACTCAGCCAAATAATCTTCTCTCTGAACAGTAAGAAGGAATACTCAAGTTCAGTTATCCTAGCTCATAAAGCTTGTGGCTGAAATAAACTTGCCCTTCTCCAAAGACTAGAAATGTCCTTGCATATTCCTGAGAAAAGAAAGGAGACATTTTATTCAAAACATCAACTCCAGTATATTATTACTGTCTTGTAAAGGAAAAGGAACCAGGCTCATACTGCAGTGCTGGCTGATCTGAGCCAGTGTCTGTTTGTATTAAAATGCTACCTACAGTAAGTAGGAGCCTGACTTTCCTCTTCCTCTGACAGGTGTTACCTGGAACTCTTTAGGAGATAAACTGCTTTTCCCTTGCTGACAGATCCAGTAAACAGGGATTATTGACTTCCTAGATCTGTTAGACAATGAGATCTCAACTGATAATGAACAGTCTTTCTGGACTTCCGTAAGACCTTTGACACTGTCCCCCATGACATCCTTCTCTCTATATTGGAGAGGTATGGATTTGATGGGTGTACTATTTGGTGGAGGAGGAACTGGTTGGATGGTCACATCCAGACAGTGTGTGGTCAGTGGCTCAATATAGAGATGGAGATCAGTGACGAGTGGTGTCCCTCGGGGGTCTGTATTGGGACCAGTACCCTTTAATATCTTCATCAATGACATAGACAGTGGGATCAAGTGCACCCTCAGCAAGTTTGCAGATGACACCAAGCTGAAGGGATGTGTGCAGTTGACACACCTGAGGGATGGGATGCCATCCAGAGGGACCCAGACATGCTTGAGGAATGAGCCCCTGTGAACCTCACAAGGTTCAACAAAACCAAGCGTAGGGTCATGTACCTGGGTTGACGCAACCTCCGGTGTCAATACAGGCTGAGGGATGAAGGGATTGAGAGCAGCGCTGCCAAGAAGGACTTGGGGGTACTGGTGGTTGAAAAGCTGGATGTGAGCTGGCAAGGTGCGCTCACAGCCCACAAGGCCAACCATCTCCTGGACTGCATCCAAAGAAGTGTGTCCAGCAGGTCAAGCAGGGTGATTCTGCTCCTCTACTCTGCTCTGGTGAGACTCCACCTGGAGGCCTGTGTCCAGCTCTGGAGCCCTCAGCACAGGAAAGACATGGACCTGTTGGAGCGGGTCCAGAGGAGGGACACAAAAATGATCAGAGGGGTGGAACACCTCTCCTATGAGGACAGGCTGAGAGAGTTGAGGTTGTTGAGCCTGGAGAAGAGAACGATCTGGGAAGACCCAGTTGCAGCCTTTCAGTACTTAAAGGGGGCTTGTAAGAAAGACGGGGACAGACCTTTTAGCAGGTCCTGTTGTGAGAGGACAAGGGTTAATGGTTTTAAACTAAAAGAGGGCAGATTTTGACTAGATAGAAGGAAGAAATTTTTGACAATGAGGGTAGTGAAACACTGGCACAGGTTGCCCAGAGAGGTGGTGTATGTCCAATCCTTGGAAACATTCAAGATCAGGCTGGACAGGGCTCTGAGCAACCTGGTTTAGTTGCAGATGTCCTTGCTCATTGCAGGGGGATTGGAATAGAAGACTTTAAAAGGTCCCTTCCAACACAAACTGTTCTATGATTCTGTGATTCTATGGTCAATTAAAACAAAACCAAGCAACCAAGCAACCAAGGAACCAAACAAAACTCCCAAAATCACCCACACATACAAGCCATATATCAAATCCTATTCACATATCTCATTCAAGACAACAGCAGAACAATTTTGTGGAAAAGGCCAAAAAGCTTTGTTCCATATAGGTTTGTTTTTTTGACATAATGGTGATCTGGACAGAATTAATTAAAAAATATCCTCTGATATCCTATGCACCTTTTCTGTAGTTCCTTGGAGAGTTAAAACAAGAACATCCATTTTTTCCATTTATTTCAGAACTTGAGTTAAAAAATAGAAAAATTTAAGAAAAAAATCAATATTCTTCAATAGTGTGAAATTCAATACATTAATCCAAAAAAAAAAGGATCCACAGTGGGAAAAGAAGTGGTTTCTTATATCTACTATGTGGTGATACTGCATAGCAGGTGATAAACTGCAGGACGTTTCCAACAAATATAGCTGAAAGCCCTATAACTGGAGAAAGAAGCAGTTCACTGAAGTCTTGTGTGGATGCAGAGTATTTTGCATAAATATTATGAGAAACTGATTTCTATGTTTACAGGAAATACATAAACACAGGCTCATTACAAACACAATTGCCTGGATAAATGAATCATGATGAATCAAGTTAGCATGCTGAAAATTATTATAAAGTTCATAGGACCATAGAAAACACTTGTAAAGTTTAAAAATGAGAACTAAAAGCCTTTATCTGCTCATGTGAAACTTAAAGATGCCTATTACTCACTGTGCAACAATTTGTTTATATTAGCAGTGAAAATGGGAGGTTCTACAAACCATATGCCTGGTCTCTGAATTCAGTTCAGAAAACATCATGCATTTGTCCACTTGACTCACTATGGGCAGGCAAAAAGGATCAACAGCATCAAATGGATTAAGAATACATTTATTTCAAGTTCAGTTTCCTTGCCAAGGACCCAACATAGTCTGAGGGCACATCAGGAGGCAGGAGGAAAAAAAACAAAGGTATTTAAGCCGCAAAGTCTGCTCTTGCCCTCATTCTCTAGCACCTGTAGCTATGGCTTTTTATAGCTGCCTTAGTAAGAAAAAGAAGTTGCCAGGGAGTGTACGTAGTGGGCTGGAATCTAAAGAGAGATCAGTAGTGTTTCTTAAAGGTGTAAAGAACAGGGGGTTTGGTGTTTTGTTTTTTTTTTTTTTTACAAGACAGTTTTCCACTGAAACTCACATTATAAATTGTATACTTTGGCAGCTCATCATTTTCTTCCATTACATACATACAGAAGAGTACAAATGCATTGGAGTCTTATTCTAGTGACTTGCACACAACGCCAGCCTTAAGCTATGAATTTTTTTTTGAAAAAAATCCCGCTACAAAATAAACCCCAACCCAAAAAACAACCAATAAGTTTGTTCATTCATTCATGAGAGACACAGAGACAAAGCAGGAAGTTTTGTGTCATCCTCAGGCATTAGCATGTTACAAAGAGTGTCTAAAAGTGAAGTGTAACATATATTTTCATTAAATATTTTGATTTTAAGTGGAAGAAACATAACCATATGGAAGAAGATCTATTTTACTTTGCCTAGTGACTGTGTTCAGTAGGTTCCTACTTGCATAATCCTGAAGACATGGTGGATCATTACAGACTTATGAGCTCCAGGTTTTCACCTGGGTTTGAAGGAATACATGAGGAATGAATTTCCACTAGAGTTATCATCATCTTTATACCCAGATTAAATTTATTAAGTCAGTAAAAAGATTCATGATAAATACTATAAGCGTTCTAGCATAAAGGAAGAATTTTAACTCTGTTCCTGTGGGGAGCAAGTGTTTGCACTGACTAAGAGGTAAATTCCATAAGAGGTTTCCTCTATTACATTCCATTCACTGCTATGAAAACTCATCAATTAGAGCTGTATTTGGAACAGGTTTGATATGGAAAGAAAAAACAGATATTGGAATACTATAAAAAAAGTTTCACATTCACCTGAACTTTATCAGAACTTCACTGCACTTTAGACTACTCTGCCCTCTGAACACAGATCAGAAGAGACTTAACTGAAAAAACAGGCAGAACATACAGGCAGCTGCAGTAGTACAGATAGCACACAAGGACCTACATAAGACTTTTTTTCTTTTTAAAATCTGTTAGATTTTCTAAAAAAAAGTAAAGTTCAAGGAAAGTAGACTTTCAGCCTAGAAAAACATTGCATTTTTCTTCTACAATTTTGAGACTCTTGCATTATGGACAGGAAATTTTAAAGAAACTTCCCCCGGAGTATTCGTAATATGCTCAAAGAGAGAGAACAAGGAGTAGAAATGTGTTGTTTATATCCAATGCTGTTACAAATTAAATATACTTACTGGTTGTTCTGCACCCCAGAGTGTTCACCATTGGAATACAAACTGTAATGGGTCCCTGAAGAAAGGCAGTCACAGATGCCAGATTACCTCAGCCTGAGGAGAGAAGGAATATATCCTCTTGAATATATTTACTGTTAGGTTCATGTTTTGTCTCAGCTCATACCTGTCCTGGTTTCAGCCAGGGTAGAGTTAATTTTCTTCATAGAAGCTAGCGTGAGGCTGTGTTTTGGATTTGGGATGAGAAAGTGTTGATAAGGTGCTGATGTTTTGAGTTGTTGCTAAGTAGTCAAGGACAGTCCAGCTTCTCATGCTGGCCTGCCAGTGAGCAGGATGGGGGTTCACGGGGAGCTGGGAGGGGACACAGCTGGGACAGCTGACCCAGGCTGGCCAAAGAGATATTCCATACCATATAACGTCATGCTCAGTATAAAAAGCTGGGACGAAGAAGAAGGAAGGGGTGGAGGGACATTTGGAGTTATGGCGTCTGTCTTCCCAAGAAACCATTACGCGTGATGGAGCCCTGCTTCCCTGGAGATGGCTGAACACCTGCCTGCCCATGGGGAGTGGTGAACAAATTCTTTGTTTTGCTTTGCTTGCGTGTGCGGCTTTTGCTTTCCCTATTAAACTGTCTTTATCTCAAACCATGAGTTTCCTCACTTTTACTCT